>NW_007361063.1:0-218268 GCF_000149035.1 Colletotrichum graminicola M1.001
ACTAAGCGTATATACTAATAGCAGACGTATAACTATTATAAAACTACTAGCAAAAGCTTACTACTTATATATAAATTAGATTCCTTATTAGATATATATCTAGTAATTTATATTATATCTAGTATCTAGTGTAAAATAAGGTTTTTACTATATATAACATAATATTTAATAAAAAATAAACTTTTAATAGGTTAATAAATAGATTACTTAATAAGCTCTATAAAGCTAATCTTATAGTAATTTAATAATAAATTAATAAGCTAATTATAGCTAGTAATTAATCCTTAATATATAAAGAAGCTAATAAAGAAATAGATAAAGTAATTAAGTATACTAATATTACTTTACTAGGCGCTTTATAATTAGGTAACACACTAGAATATCTATATAAGTAAGTAAAATTCACGCTTCTTCTTACTTTACTACTATTACTACTAAGCGCCTTTTTTATAGCTTTTATAGATATTAATATAAGGGGTAGTAAAATAGGAACTAATAGTTCTAAATTAATTAATCTAATAGCTAATAGCTAAATACTTACTAATAGTAAAATAATTAATAGGTAAATACCTAAATTAATAGCTAATAGCCTATTAATTAATTTATTAATAGCTTATAGCCTATAAGCTAGTAACTTACTTAAGGTAATTAAAGCTAATAATAGTTTAAATAATTTATTAATAGCTAATAGCCTATAAGCTAGTAACTTACTAAGAACTAATAGTTCTAAAATAATAAGGATAGTAATCCCCTATACCTTATCTTATTCTTATATAATTAATTTATAAGACGTTACTAAGCGTAAAAAGGTGTTTAATTCCTAAGTAACTATAGCTAGCCTATTAGGCAATCTCTAGCTAGTAGTAACCTTATTTAAAGGCGTTATAAAAAGGTATTACCTTACTATATATATAGGTAGTTAGATTACACTAAGGACTTTATTTAAGGCTGCTTTCTTTATAAGGCTTACTTTATAGTAAAAGATTACAGACTACACGTAAGGTAGCTTATAGGTAATAATATAGTTTAGTATACTATAAAGTTAACTAATAAGTAAAGATTACTACTTTTAGCTAAAGTGTACCTATAGCTAAAAATTAATTAACTATATAATACTTAATAGGTATAATAATTATAAAGATATTACTAGTAAATTACTAGTATATAATAAAGGAGTTACTAGACTTTATAGGCTAATAGGTATATATTAGAAGTTACTACACCCTCTACTAATCTATAGATAGTTAAAAAGCTACCTATATAAAAAGTAATTTAAAGACACTAAAAAAGCGTATTTATATAGGTATAAAATATTAAAATCTTAGGTAATAGTGCTATAAGTAGTAGCTAAAGGGTATTAAATCCTTAGCTACTACTAAGTATATACCTATAAGCTTAATAAATATAGTTAATTAACTAAATTTAAAGTAAGACTTATTATTTATAGTAACTAATAAGTAAAAGATCTATAAGATACTTATATAGCTACGTTAGTAAGTATATTATTTAAAATACTTATAGTAATAGCTACTTACTTTAATTTAGAATTACTTTAATATAACGTAGTAAATACGTTTATTTATACTACTATTAATAAGGTAGTATTTATAGAGATACCTTTAGGCTATTAAATTACTAGCTAGATCTTCTAGTTATTAAAAGCACTTTATAGGCTTTAATAATTACTACTGCTATAGTAAAAGCACCTTAAAGAAAGACTTACTATATAAGGCTTTTACTAAGTGCTTAGTAAGAATTACTATTAGAAAAAGGATTATATTATATTCTTTTTTTATATTAATAACTACGTATTAGCTTATTACTATATAGATAAAGCGTAAGTAAGTAATAAGATAGTAGCTTTTTAGTAATAATACTACCTTAAAAGCAGAGGCCTATTATAATAGTTCCTTAGCCCTTAAGGTAATTTATAACTAAAGTAACTACTATCTCTAGCTTTTATTAGTAGTATACTATATTAAAATAACTAAACTACTACTAATAAATAAGAAATTTAATAAATTATTACTTATAGTAAAGGCTAAGCTATTACCTAGTAAATATATAGCCTTATTATAAGAGGTTAATTAATATTAAAAAAAGTAAGGATAATCTTATATATAGTAGTAATAACTTAGCTAGATATTACTTTTATAGCTAGCTAGCTTACTTACTTTAACTATAATCTAAATCTAAATTACTAAAAGGTAGTAAATTATATATTTAGATATTTTTACTATATATAGCACCTTTACCTTAAATATAAAGTAACACTAGGTAGTAAAAAAGATATATTAGAGGTTACTTTAGACGCCTTATTTACTAATAACTTACTAGACTATTATAGCTTATAAGCGTATATACTAAAGCTATTTAGAGGGCTTATCTTCTAGTAAGCTAATAAGTAAGATATAGTAATAATATTAACTACTAAGGCTAAATTACTAGCTTAATTATTTACTATAAAGAAGGCACTTTTTACTAGTAGATTAATTACTACGCTAGGTATTTAACTATTAATATAAATAAGAACTAAATTATTACTTAATAAGTAGGTAGCTACTAAATAGCTACTAACTATTTATGTTAGCTATAATAATACCTAGACTATTAGGTTTATTACTAAGGAGTTTATCTAACTATAGATAAGGCTATAGTATATAAATATTTATAACTACTAGCTATAATAAGAAGTAGTAACAGATTAGATTACTATTAAATATAAGAAGTCTACTAAATTAATAGCTAATAGATTAATAAAGGCGCTTAGCACGCTATAATTTACTATATTTATAGCTTAATTAAATATAAGTAACTAACGTATACGCCTTAAAGTAAATTAATAGCAAGAATTAGCTAATAATAAAGTAAAGCTTTACTACTAGATAGAGAAGGAAAATATATAGGATATTAAAGGATAATTAATAAATAAATAGGCTATATATAAAGGATATTTAGTATAGGCTTTATAGTAATTAACTGCGTTACTAGTGCTAAGGGGGTGTATTAAATATAGGAGAATTATATATAAATTAGCTAGTAAATATATAGTTACCTTATAGTAAATTATTAGGGAATAGGTAGTAAATTAGCCCTACTTCTAGTAGTAAGTCTACTAATAATATTACTAGGATTAGCTAGGGATTTCCTAACTAAGAAATAAGGGGTTTTCCTTATTTCTATAGTAATTTACTATAAAGATATAACATATAATAGAATTAATTAACTATTATAATCCTTACTATTTAATAAGAATTCCTATAGTTTATTTTAGCTCTCCCTTTTATACCTTAAGGTAAGTAATCTTTTTAAAAGTATATTAGTATAAAGTTACTTAGCCTTTAGTTAAGGATTAGTAGTTATTTTTATTTCCTTTTATATATTTTTTATTAATATACTACTTTAAAAGGCCTTAATTTAATTAATTATCTTTTTTTTTTTACTTTTTTTACTTCCTCCTCTAGAAAGGCTTTTAGCTTTTTCTCTAATAGCTTACCTAAGTTAATAGTATACTACTTATTTACTAGTAAAGACTTACTTATATTAGGCGTTAGTTATCTTATTATAGCACTTCTTTATTACTAGGCTATAGTTTAGGATTTAGTAAGCACTATTACTACTTTAGTAGTTAATACACTTAAGGATAAAAAAATATTAAAACGTATTAGAGGTAGAGATAGTATTAAGTAAAGGAGTTAGTAGTAGGCGTAGTTAGGGTTTAATTATAATAATTATTCTAATATACCTCCTCTAACCCCTATTTTTTATAAAGTTTTCCCTTTTTGTTATTCCTTTAGTGACTAGTTTATCTGGTCCTGGTCCTACTCTGGTGCCCCCCTGGGGCCCCGCTCTGGGCACCTGACAGCAGTCAAGTTCTTTGCTGCCCACACATAGGACTAGAGATAAATATTACGAGGACGAGATGGAAGACCACTAGATTATTTGTTTTACGGCACGTACGTCGTAAATTCTGAAAAACTGCTTATTGCTTTCTCCCGTGCACCTCTTCTGTTACAGCTATCAAACCCGTCTCTAATATCGTTCCGGATATATACCTTTCCTCAGGCCGGCGACCAAGCCACGACAGGGCATGAGAATGCAGACCATGAACATAGAAAAGGACAGACAAGTTATGAACATGTTTTTAAAATATACCAAGAGAAGTAAAGAGAGGAGAGGTATACTAGGACAAACACGTGACTTAGGAGATTGGTAGTATGGCTTACAGTTGCGATATCGGCGATATGGATTAACGCCGAAATGGCCGGGATAACTACGGCCAATTTACCGTAGATCCACCGGACCCACGGGGATGTTACGCGGTGAATTCACCGCGTAATCCCACGATAGTTTCCCTTGCTTCACGCATAATTCAGAACCGGTATTTACCCTGATTATTTGTCACTGCCTATTGATACGTACGGTTAACCGCATCACCACCTGGTGAAACCAACACTAACGTAATGATAATCCATCTATAGGTTCATCGCTCTAAAGGCCAGTTGGATAAGGCTCAAAAACCCTACCCCATCTTTCCGTTGCTGTCTATATTGGCCATAGGCGCTAAATGCTAGTAGAGCCTGATACATAACTTCCTTTACAGATAGGCTTTCTGCTAAATTATCATAAGCAATGTCTTCACGCATGGTGAAGTGTCTACAAATAGTTCTCTACGCTATTTGTGTTAGTTATCACTAGGGTGGTAATCAGTTAACTGTACGTATCAATAGGCAATAACAAATAATAGGGGTAAATACCAGTTCTAAAATATACATAAAGAGGAAAACTATTATAGGATTACGCGGCGAATTCACCGCGTAATATACCTATGGATCCGGTGGATCCACAGCAAATCAGCTGTAGTTATTCCGGCTATTTCGGCGTTAATCCATACCGCCGATATCCAGGCGATGATCAACATCGCAACAATTTGATTTTAGTCAGCTGCACACTTCCCACGATGCGTGCTGTGACACGCATGTCTATTATACGCCGCGATATCCCTAATAATCTGCTATGTGCGATGATACACGGGCCCTTGGCAAGAAATAGTCCATTCAACACTATCTATACCCCAAAGCGTTTTATGAAACTCTGGAGCGAGTTGACATAGCGCGAAAACAGTTCTGAACTCGACCGATATCTCGCGCTCAAGAAGGTGGAAACGTCGCGATGGGATGTCTGGCTCAATACACTGAAAGTCGAGAGTTAGACTTGGGAGACAGGAAACAACAGCGCATGCTCGCAGGCGCACGAGCGCAACAATATGAAGTGAGTGCCCTCCGTGTTGAGGAGAGGACTTAAGGAATAAGATTTAAATAAGCGTAAGGTTGTTCGCCATCATAGGTTAATACAACGACGTCAAGTTTTAACCAATTTCCCGGAGTTTGTTGCGTGTCTTGAGCAGGAAGCCAATCACAAGCTGGTTCAGTCAGCCAGAGTTAACACTCCCGGCAATCAATGCTTGCTACCACTTCATTACTAGACAATTATGAACACTAGGATCAAGGTAGAGAGTTTCTCCTTGTGCTAGTGTTTACGGGTACAGTATCACATAATAATTCTCCTTTCCACACCCATCATGTTTTTGCTCCTTTAGTCTTGGCCACCGTTCACAGAAATGTAAGCATGCTGTTGCGTAACGAAACAATACTGTTAGTTGAACGTAGCAGTAACTAACCCCTTATACCCCCAAGATTAGGCCTACGTCTAATCTAACACTGCTTTGTAGTAGAAACCTGGATATAGGTAGTGTAGACTACACACCATCTTATAGGCTAGGTATCACAAATCTAACTAGGGGCCCTATAGGAATTGAGCCTATAGTGCTTGAGACTTAAGCTTAGTTACTACATGTACTACTCTGGTATAACAGTACGGAACACATAGTACTTTCTTCTCTGCTTTGTTCTTCCCGTTTCTCATTGTTTATCTTATCTGTTGTCTTTCAACCTTTCTCCATTTCAGTAGATGATCTCGGAGGAGTAGGAAGTTAATTAGACCACACATTAAACCCAGGACACAAGTTCCCTGCCAAAAGTCACACCCAATACCTTGGCCAATTCCTGCCTTCGCCTGTTTAGACACACTTCTATCCAACAAGTGACTTTTCAACCTGCCCAGTACCCCATTCTCTAGCGATCAATGGGCCGCCTTCCTCAGCTTCACCAGCAACGGACCCCGCTTTGCGAGAACATAGAGGCCCTGGTCATCCCAGTTCCGACACGACTCGTCAAGCTCCATGTCGAACTCCCAGAGCAGCTTGGCGAGAAAAGTCTGGGTGGTGAGATGGGCTAGATTTCTGGCAATGCACTTCCTGGGGCCGTAGCCAAACGGGTTGAAAGCATTGCGATCGTCGTTCTCGAATTCGGCTGGTCTGGGATCGAGCCAGCGCTCGGGCCGATAAGAGTCGGCATCGTAGAAGTTGGAGGCCGATCGAGAGGTTGCGAACTGGTTGACGCCGACGACGGTGCCTCCTTGGACGAACTTGCCGCACTGGGGGGGGGGGGGGGGGGGTTGGTTAGACACACGTATGAACAAAAGAGAAAGGTAAGGAGGAAAGTGACCTACAATATGGGCCCCAGCTGGAGGGACCTGGCGAGTGAGAGTTCCGGGGATGGTTGGACGTCTGCGCAGCGTCTCCCGGAAACAAGCGAGCAGGTAGGGCAGATTCTGAACATCCTGAGCCGTGATTTCATCCGACGACTTGAAGGCCCCACGGATCTCTTTGACCGCTGCGGCATATGCGTAGGGAGTCGTCAATAAGTGGTAGATGGTGCTGATGATAGAAGACGGCATGGCCTCTGGGGTTCCGAGGATCAAGTGCACACAGTTGATCCAGACCTTGTCGTCTTCCAAGCCTTCGCTCTTTGCTCTGCTCATCAGGTAAGAAGCAAAGTCACCAGAGTTATCCCCGCCTACGTGCTTCTCCTCGGCCATTCGCTTGAGGGTCATGTCGTGGACGTCCTTGACCGGCAACACGCAGTCGTAACCTGTGAATCCCGGCATGCTCTCGATAGCGTTGACCAGGAATTTGGGGCTTCGACGGAACTGCAGGTAATAGCACTGCACCCAGTCAAAGAGCCTCTTGAAGAGCGCCAACGAGGGGTGAACGGTGCCCTGCGACATGATAGCGTTGAGGTCGCGTCCCACCGTGAGTTGTCCGCCGAGATCGAAGAGCGCATTCTCGGTCCACGCGCCAATGTCAACCACGGCAGAACTGCCATCAACCGAGACCGAAGGTGTACCGATATAGGCGTTCAGGCCCTCGATCATCCTGTCAATGCATCCTGTGATGATGTGGCCCCGTTCAACCAACGCCTGGTGCGAGAAGGCATAGGCAAGCGTCCGCTTCTGCGGTCTGTGCTCGTCACCGTCCGAATCTATCAGCGCCTTGTGTTCGGCAAAGACGGCCGAGTACAAGATGGGGTCCTTGTTGAAGAGCGTGGTCTCGCCGTTGGCCTGCTTGTTGCGCCCGTAGATGTCCACCCAGGCCTGGGCGCAGTTGTATGTCAACTCGTCGGGGGCAATTCGCACCACGGGCCCGTACTTGGCGTGCAAGCGCTTCAGGTCGTAGGGAATCTGGCCCCGGGAGAAGCGAATGACGTAGGGAAGCCTCGAGGCTCGCCACAGGAGGGGTCCCGGGTACGAGCGAAGCGGGTGGAAGAAGAGGTTGTATGTCGCCTTGAGTACCACGGCGAGAACAATGAGTGCCGCTGTCCAGACCGACATGGGCAGCGACGCCAGCGGCTCGCTCAGAAGCCCGAGGACTGCCATGGTGAGTTATGTTGTCGATGTCTATACAGATTTCAGGATGCCCGTCGACCTGGTTAGAACCCACGGATACAGTGTAGAAACCATTGTCTAAACCATGTGGCCTGCAACTGGTATTATTGCTCCCATCCCTTACAAAAAGCTGCATTCTGGTCCCATAAAACTCATGGAACTAGCCCCCACGGTACACGAGTCACGACGGCATTCTGCCACGATGCCCCTGGCTGAGGCGAAGCCCAACAAGCCCGGGAAAAGTCGATCAGATGATACAACCCCTGGCACGTTGCGGCCGCTTCCTTTGCTATTCTTGCGGCGGTGAGCGCAAGGACCATCGCGGCGGTCCCTCCGTGTGCGGGACCCTACCGGACCGACCACAAGGACTGCCCGGCACGCCCGGTCAAACGCAAAGACCGGTGGAGATGCACAATCTCGCGCGTACCCAACCAGGCAATCGCGATTGCAGACTGAGCCACATGTCAGTTATCTTCCGAATCATGACCTCCAGAATTTCAATCATCTCCATGCCCGCAATTCAAGTCTAACCCCTGGACCATTCAATGACTCGAGCTTGGTCCGCTTTGGTGAGCGCTTCGTCATGTCTGGAGCATGAACCCCAGGGGTCTGTCGACCAAAACCGATATGCTTCCAAGAGACTGAGATATCACCATGCCTCCTCCTCCGCCCGTCGTCTTTGACATCTCCCGTGGTATGAGCCTCACTACATTCTGTCTGTTTCCCATCCCCTTACCATGGCTTCGACAATCGAGAACTACCAAGACTGCGGGCCCATGCGGTACAAGTCTTCGGTACCGGTGCCGGCATCTTTGTACGCGAACACTGCCTACCCCTCCAGGTTCCGCCCGAGAATTAGCAAACACGTGGACGTGGCCGACAAGGCGTGCTGGGAAGCGTGCGACGACTTTGAAAACGCGACTGGGTTGAAGTTGAAAGCCGACAGCGTTGGATGCATCAACCCCATCGGCGGCAATGTCAACGCATTGTGGTTTCCAGAGGCCATACCAGAGAGACTCCATATCATTTCCTACCTATCTGAACTTCTCTTCCGACACGACGGTTAGTCTTTATGATCCTGAAGGGTCTAATTTTCCTTGACTTGCTTCTGAGGTCCGCTAACTTGACCTGGACAATGCTGCGTGCAGACCTTACCGACGATGCTGTAACACCAGAGCAGGTACGCTGAGAGCCAAGACTTATCGCATCCCTTCTCTATGGTTCGAATACTAATATACGTGTGTTTATTCCAGTTCGATGAGGTCCACGGACCATTGGCGCGATTCCTCGGTTCCGAGTCGAAGCAAAGCGATCACACCACCAAGCACAACGCAATGAACACGATGCAGGCACGCGTCGCCATCGAAGCGCTCGAACAGGACGAACGGCTGGGCAAACTTGTCATTGAGAAGTGGAAGGGCATCGTGAGTGTTCGCGGGCAGGACGCCTTCATGGAGCACAAGACATTGGACTCATATATGCACGTGCGGCACTACGATGCCGGAGCCTACTCGGTTTGGTCGCAAATACTATTTTGCTGCGACATTAGCCTCACCGACGAGGAGCTCACAAGTCTGGAGCCTCTCACCTGGCTGGCCTTCACGCAGATGATCCTGTGGCATGATTACTGTTCGTGGGATAAAGAAGCAGCCACATACCTGGAGCGCGAAGAAGGCGGATCCAACATGAGCGCCGTGCAGGTCTATATGGCCATGTACGGTCTCGACCAGCATGCCGCCAAGGACTTTTTGCTGTCCGAGATCGGGAGAATAGAGGACGAGTACTGCGAGAGGAAGGCGGTCTACATGGCCGAGTGCTCGCCAGCACACCACATCACACACTACATCGGTCTGATTGAACTGTGTATGGCCGGGAACACGCTGTGGCACCTGTCCTCGCGTCGATACGACCCGGCAGCTCCGCTTCCCAGACGAGAGGACATCGGCAAGGTGAACCAAGTCCCGCTTGATGTTTCCGAGGTCAGCAAGCCTGTAGACGCCTCAGGGTCGGAAGGCATTCTCACTCCGGCCTCGAGCTGTCTCGGCACGAAAAGACTCAGGCCATTCTGGAATAACCAGCGAACCGAGTATACCACCATGACACCCGCTGAGACCAATTCCGACCACAAGAAGAAGGCCAAGGCATCACACGAGACACGGGAGGACCTGCTGACCGTCTCGCCCTGCGCTTGGCCTGCTGAGCTGGACGAGAAGAACATTCTGGCGCCCTACCTGTACACGGCGGCAAGACCTGCAAGTGGCGCTCGTGACAAGCTGATGGACGCGCTTGACAACTGGTACCGCGTTCCTCCCGGTGCCCTGGCCACAATCCGCACGATCGTTCGAATCATGCACAACGCCAGTCTGATGCTGGACGACGTCCAAGATAATTCGCCCGTGAGGAGGGGTAGTCCGAGCGCCCACGTCGTCTTCGGCACGGCCCAGACCACAAACTCGGCAAGCTATCTCATGATCAAGTGCGTGGACCTGGCACGGCGGCTGGGCAACGACACTTTGTCGTGCCTCTTGTCCGAACTCGGCCAGCTGCACCTCGGCCAGAGCCACGACTTGGCATGGACCTTCCATTGCAGGGCGCCCTCAATGCCCGAGTACTACAGCCATCTCGAGCAAAAGACCGGCGGGCTCTTCCGCATGGCATCCCGCATGATGCGCGCCTCGGCGACCCAGAACAAGCATCTCGACGCCTGCAAACTGATGAGCCTCCTCGGCAGGCTCTACCAGCTGCGCGACGACTATCAGGATATCACGTCGGAGTCCCTCTCGACATATGACGACCTGGATGAGGGAAGCTTCACTCTGCCGCTGATCCACGCCCTTCAGCGCGAGAACGAACACGGCGACGTCCAGCTGCACAGCATTCTCCAATCCGCACGGGCAGCGCGCTCCGCCTCGACATCTTCAAATAACAATGGAAGGTTGTCGGTCGAGACAAAACTTCTGATTCGCGAGGTTCTGGAGGAATCAGGCAGCCTGGAATATACGAGGGGAGTAATTCGGGGCTTGTATGACGAGACAAGAGCCGTATTAAACGCACTAGAGAACGAATCTGGGCCGGGTGGCAAGAATTGGATGCTACGGTTGCTTACTTTCCAGTTGAAAATCTAAGACATAGACAATAGCTAATACCTCAGTCAAAATCCGCTTCGCCTGCAACTCAATCATGCTCTTATTAGGTTTAACAATAGTATTTCTAATCTTGAAGCTTAGTACCTTTACATTGCAAAGATTAAATTATCAGTAATGTATATATGGTGAGTTGTATATCGGTTCGACGTTGTCATTCGTGTACGCTGGCAATGAGTCTGAATAAGATTTGCATTCCTTGATAAAGAGCATTCAATATTGATGGGACGCACCAGGGCACTGATGACGCCTTCAGGTCATCGATGACGGAAACATCCATAGGCAATTTCCTGCCTGGAGAAATGGAGGGTCTTTGGGTTTTCCTTCCATAGCAGCCACCCCATTTGGGATTTGGGCTCGGTAGCGATCTTCTGCACAATCTTGGGCAGGATAGTTAAAATCAGATCCATTTAATGATTGCCTACGTCGCGCCTGTAGTTCTCCAGAGATGACTGGCTTTGACGACCAAGAGGGCCAGTGACAACTGCATCTTTACCCAAGGGTTGTGAGTCCAGTCTCATCAACGTCTCGGTGTGGCTTGACGTTCCGGTATCACCCCAGGAGAAACATGTGCCAAATGGCCCGCAAGCGCAGATCTCGGTTCAAAGATCTTTTCGCAGCCTAGTAGACATCGATATGTGCAGATATGATGTTTCAACATGTTTCACATCCTTTCGTCAAGGCCCAAGAGGGTATTGTCAAAAACTGGGAGATTTCTGGCGAGACAAGCTGTATGGTCTGACATTTACCAGCACGTGCTTTCTGACGGTTGTCCATATGTCTGGACTTACTTCCACGAAGCTGCAGTATTCACGAAAATTTCTGTGTGACAGTAGGGACATTCCACGTGCTTTTTGATCCCGCAGTCTGGTAGCTGTTAATATCTTATGCCTGTTTTTTTTCCCGTACCTGTCGTATCCGTGCTCTTCCTGATACTGTCACTAAGGTCTGATGAGGTGCTTGGGATTCTCGCCGCTTCGAGTAGGAGTCCTCGCCGACACCGTCACCCGATGCGTTATCCTGTTTCTCGACTTTTGAGGGAACCGTATCACTGGGCACAGACACGCGTTGACGTGTGCATCCATGGGTGCTAAGATCCAAGCCAGAAGCCTTGTGATGCTGAAAGTGCTCAAATTTTCGTGATATAGCTCTTCCTAGGGTGAGATAAATACTCTTCAGCTGCTGTAAAACCATCATATGCGTGTTGCATATCCAATAGTTTCAAGCCGACGGGGTTTTCCATTCCTGAAGCCAGTATATGATTAGGAGGTGCCGGTTCTTTTATTGAAGCGGTGAGTCTTATTAATCTGCCAATTGTATACGTAATGTCTGCTGGCAGCTGCGGAGTGCTAGTCTCACAGACCACACTCTTAGCGATCAAGCACGTCAGGAAGCTTGAGGTAAAGTGGGAATCGAACAGACTCGTCGGAGGAATCTTTGCATGCAACCTAGAAGCGTTCGAGGGACTCGATGATGCTCGAGGCTAGATTCGCAATGATACTGGCCATTGCTACAAGGATGAAGAGGAGGTGCACAATGATATTGAAACGCGTAAGTTTTATGATGGTTTTTTGGATGTTCGGTTTGGTTTGCAACGCTTCAGAATGAACATGTGGTGGCGAAATGACACATTTCTTGAGGATGGCATTTGCACTTGCTTGGGCAACGGCCAGCCCAGCCCAGGACTCTTCCAACGTATGAAAGGATCTAAAAGCCGAGGATTATATGTAGGCGTCAGTATCCAATCAGGAGATACTAGTTGACAACGCACGATACATAAATTGATAATCTATATTGGAGGGTATTGCAGGCTTACCAGTGGAAGGTAGGCAGAGCTGCCGTTTCACGACCCAGTAGATGGAGGAAAGGAGAACAGCTCATCAGGAACCTTGTGCTTGGAAAAGAATTTGCAGAAAAAATGACATTGGGGGAACATAAAGTAAAGACCATATCTGGGATCAAGGTGGCAGACGCTGTGCTTCGGAGCATCTCGCTTATCATCTCGGCCCTCGAATACTATCAACGAAGCAAAGAGGTCATTAGCATATGGTGTAACTACGATCAAGAGCGGACTAGTCTCATCCAAAACCCCAAGGTAGAGCGGTTAGGCTATAAGACGTTTGAGGGAGGTTCCTCATTGGTCTCGTGCCATCTTGCCAGATCGAACGCATGATTTACAAGGCCTTTGACCCATCATGGTGTCAAGAAGACGTCCAGACGAAGATCAAAGGCTGAATGGGAGCATCTTCCGTCGTGTTCGGGGAGATCATGAGAGACATGGAGGCGGTGGTCAAGGATGTGGTTCGAAGTCCGAATCTAGAGCCTGAAGAGGTGGTAGTGGACGCCCCGGCGTTTTAGTTTCTCGCTGATCATAAAGATAGGGGCAGGCCTGCGCTACGGGATAGTAGTTCGAACGCGCTAGTTGCGTATTCAAGAAGCCTGACTACAAGACCTCACTTGATGCCATTCGAAAGGATATCACAGGCCTCGAGTAAGTGCTGAAGCAAAGTCGCGAAAAACCAATAATACAGAGCCACCGCTACCATTCAGCAACCAGCATTTGCGCCCAAATCCAGTACTCACTCGTCTTTGAGCATCACTCAGGCTGTTGTCAAAGCTCTTCCATGAATCGATCTGTGCGCTGAGCTCAGTTGAAACCAAGCGCGGGACTCGTCAATTGTTTAAGGTCTCTGACCGGACTGAAACCAATGTTTGTGGGGAGAGTCTGGTCGAGCGGTTCTCGACTTGAGCGACGGTGGCTTCAAACAAAGAGTCTATCATGTCAGAGGCTGCGATCGTATGGAGGAAAGGAGGCAACAAGAGGTGTAATAAGAGGTCAATTGTGACGATTATTTGCTAGATCTCTTGCGGAACAACATCTTGTGTGCCCTTCGGCCCACATTAACCCCTTCCGGCTCTACCGCCGGTCCCGCTCCGGTGCCCGCCGGTGCTCCCCTCCGGGCAACTGGCATATGCGCAGGTTATGTTTCTGGAATACGACTACAGATGCGACTGAATCGTATAGGGCCTGAGCTTATATAATCTGAAGAGCCTGGTTGGGCTAAGGACGGAGTGAGTTGCCCGTCCTCACAGATATACCAGGTATGGGCTGGATTAAGAACATAACTCAGCTGATGCGTTCAAGCAGGTTCGATATCCCAGTTCAAATGCTTAATCTATCGATCGTGTAGAGGATCAGAGACATTCAGGGAAACAGCATTAGTATAGAAACGTTCAATGACCATGGTCTTGGTTCTCTTGGGTCCGTCGTCTGCTGTTACTTTGTTCTCGTTTTCTCAGGCAACCTCAAGCAACCAGCGTGGGGCCGTTCAGGTCCGGCGGTCACGTGAGAGAAAAGCCACATACACCTCACCGGGAGTTACCTCGGTGAGGGTTTTGAAACTGACCATCCCACAACAAAGCCAGTCTGGTGCCACCCCAACCCCCGTCCAAAAGCCTGACACCGGTCGTTCGACTCTTTCCCACTATCGAGAAGGGTTTAGAACATACAGATAGTTTTGTTCCCCCACAGTTCGCATCCGCTGTTGCGCTCCCCCCTCGCACACAACTCACCACAACCTTCATCAACCATTATCAACCATCGTCACCGATACCTACACGTCAGAAAAGCCAAAAAGGCTGATCCCCACCCGATTTGAACGGATAACCTTTCGATCTGGAGTCGAACGCGCTACCGTTGCGCCAGAGGACCGTTTGTGGCTATTTCTTGTTGGAAGGCGGGAGGAAAATGCCGCATGTGAAGGCCATGCGGCCCGGACGGGATTTCTTTGCACAATTCCTGTGCGGCAGCCCCTCAGAACCCCACTTGGATGCCGCCGTGCGGGGTCGACCCCATCAGGACTACCAGACGCGGTGAACCTTAACCACCACGTGGGCGAGACATCAAAGCTGCATACCTAGACCTCTCCAGCGGAACTCATGGCGAACTTGCTGAGCATCGAGCTTACAATGGAATCTCTGAGGTCGGGCTCGTTGTACCCGCGTCCCCACAATTTCGTCGGGGTCCTGAAGAGTTGTCAGAGACTCTTGCCCACCAACGCATATGCCATGCTCACAGAGATGCCCATCAAGCAAGTCCAAGCTCGTCCCGTGCTATACCGCAACCCGTTCGACAATTTGATACAAGCAAATGATCGGCATGTATTCAACTTGTGATACCGGCGGCTAGCTCGTTGCCGGTTGGTTGGGGTGTGCTCGGCGGCCCGATGGTTACAGGTTGCCTGCATCGGAGATTCGTTGCCGTCTTCGGCAGGCGACAAGAACCTCCTTGTGCGACCATACACTTTGGTCACGCACGGTGATCAGCGTCCGCCTTGTTGCGGCCGTTGTTGTGGCTGTTGTTGTCATTTGTGCTTTTGGTAGCTGGCGGCCACACGCGCGACTTGACCACCTTCGATGGGCGAGCGAAGCGATGAGTTTGCGGTTTGACTGGCTACGCTGATTGAAATGCAAATTAAGATGTCCAGTGGAAGTGGAACTCGTCGTCACTCAGATGTCATTTACAAGATTCAGACTGCTCTTAATAGCCACCCCTGAGCACATGGGCACTTCTGACGCATCAATCGAACCGCGAATTCCTTTTTTATGTACTAGAGAGTCATCATGAGAGTGAATCAAGCCTCTCGCCCCCTGCTAAGTATAATGTATATGCATGAAGTCGTTATGAAGCGAGCCAATTGGGCTGCCTCCCAGTCATTAAAGCGATATTCCCCGCATCCTCACCACCCCTCGTATATTCACGGCTGCCCCTACACCGCGGCATTGGCGAGGTTGTTGGTAAAGCTGCCGTCCTTCATGGGCACGTTGGCGCTGCCAAAGTCGGTGTTCTGGAGAGCGGTGCGGGCGGCGTCGGTCAGGGACTCCCACGCGATGAGGGGCTGCTGGCCGCCGGTGACGCTGGTGAAGACCATCTGGTGGTTGAGGGGCCAGATGCTTTCGTAGCCGAGGCGCGAGTGGGTGTCGTCGGTCACTTCGAAGCCGGAACTCCTCGCGTCGTACTTGCCGTGGGCCGAGGCGGAGACGCCCACGATGGTGGCATTCTCGCTCATCTCGGACAGCCAGACGACGCCGTTCTCCCAGTCGTGGCGGTGGCCCAGGCCGGGCGAGGGCGAGTCCTTGGGCATGTAGTACGCATACATGATGGCGTAGAGGCCGTTGTAGGTGCCGGCGCGGGCGTAGACCTGGCCGGTGCTTTTGCTGCAGTCGCCGTCCGAGGCGCCAGTGGTTTGGAGGCCAGCGCTGAGTCGTGTGTTAGTCAAACGTGCGAGTGACACGGGGGGAGGGGGGGCAGAGGGGGCCCTTGAGTAGAGGAAGAAGAGGAACATACCCAGTGTTACCTGCGGCGTCGACGGCAGGGAAGGGCACGCAGCCGTTGAAGACCTTGAGGTAGGGCTTGTACTTGAGGTACAGTTCGCCGACGAGGCCTGCGGGGACGGTCTCCGGGAAGCCGACAACTTGATCGTGATCGATGACGGCGCGGCGCTCAACAGGGGAGGCCATGACAGTGCCGGCTGCGGCGGCGAGCCATGAGGCGAGGCGGAAGACGGAGGGAGCCATTGTGGGTTAAGAGAACACGATCAGGGTATCGGAGACGGAGGATGCGGCGGCTTGGCAGTTGTCTCTAGTGATGCGATGGACTTGGAGCGATGAAAATGAGCGTGAGGAACGACTGATGGGGTTCGTTCCTGCATTCGGCAGCGTCGCCCTGGTCTTATAGTCTGGCACCTCGCCCTCCTTCTTGTCTCGTCGCGGTACACGATCCGTACACGAGGCCGAGATGAAGGGGGTACCGGCCACACATGGGTCTACCCCAAACGGGCAGCCCAAGTGTCCAATAACCCATGATACCATCATCTCGGAGCTAGGATTGTGATCACTAGAGCTCCTTCTTTGGCCCCTGGACTCCGCTCGTGGCACGACAGGGCCACGCAATTGGGACAGTCAGAGCCGGGATCTTGATGCCTTGTGCCGCGTGTCGGTAGTATCGCCGACGCCCACTCTCTGCCTGTTGACCAAGAGCAGCTTAGAACGTGACCCCCCTCGATGTCCGCCCCGCGTCGTAGAGTTGCATGCCGCGTTACGCTGTCGTCTGGTGATCAAGCATCAGACCAGGAACAGAAGGCAGGTTGGTGGGAGCCGGGTGCTGGGCACCACTAAGAACATGAGAGTGGTCTGCAATACGGATATTGAATGACGACTACTATGTGTAGTAGTTTGGGTGCCGAGACGACCCCTGTCGTGGTTCCTGCATCTGGCATGTTGTCCGCCGCCAGTCCCAAGTGATGCAACCTCGACCCTGGCCGCCTCCCCGCTCGCCGGTATCAAGAGCTTGGACGAGCTTGGACGAGCCTGGCCAGTTGGCGTCGGAATCTGTTCGCGTTTCTTTTCGTTGGGCCACTTGGGTTTGATTCAAGCGGGGGTACCAATCGGGAATTCGGACGATTTCCGTCACATATCGATCAAGACGGGGCATCAAGATTGTCCAGGTCATTCCTCCTCCTCAAGCAGCGACTCTCAGAATTGCTTAGGCGGTTGCAGGCGCTGCCCACCCTTTTGCAACCGTGGTCGGCGTGAAACGGCAAACCGGTTATGGAGATTGACAGTTTCCACGGGTTCGACGATACGGTTCCGACGACCCTTGACGCGAGGAACACATGCGAAGAAGAGCATCATAACGAGAACCAACACATTACATGGCATTCCTTCCGAGGAACGAAATCAGTGGTTGCGAGTTTGTAAATATGATCTGGAGTAAACGCACCCTAGAAAGAATTAAGGTCGCCTGACAGGAAGTTAGATGTGGTCAAGGCGCCCGACAGTCAATATTGCAATATACACGAGTCAGGTTTCGGTACCAACCGGCGCTGTGACCGTACCAAATACCTCCTTCGATGGGTTTAGGGGGGTTGCTCGTGCGGACCAGATTTAAATTACATACACCGGATATCGGTGCTCACGCGCACATGGGACAGGAATGTAACGGTAGCCAGGAGGGACCATCGATAAGGTTAAAATGAAGAACCAATTGCCATGGTTGCCGACTTATTGCCATAGCGCCGTCAGAATGCGGAATATGGCGTCGTGGCTATGTCCTCCGCGAGTCAAGACAGACAAATACGATTGTTGCATCATTAATACATAGATCTGCCGAGAGAGGTACTGAGATGGGTATCACAAGCTTTCCGAACATCCTAATCGTAACCCGGGACGGGTTTTCGTCCTCCAAAACTCAGGGATAACCCCCTTGGGGCGCCTCGCACGACTCCCCGTTTTTGCCATATCAAGACGGCCGTCGAACCACCATGATAGATAAAAGACAGACACCGCCTCAGCTAAAGTCCCACGATTCTCCCCACAACTCGTTCAAGTTCAATCCCAAAGCTTCAAGACTAAAGTCGGGATTGAACGACTGCGCCTTTGCCAACACACTGTCAGCGACGAGTGCTGGGGAGAAGTCGCCATGGAAACTCACCTGCGGTTCGATGGACGCGGACATCCACGGAAGCGGCTGAGGGAGGAGCCCGTCGACGGGGTTCTGCGACGGCGGGTAGCCCTGGAAGGAGAAGGGCGTGACCGACTTTGATAGAAGAGTCAGCAACTGCGCGATATCTGACGACGACAACGCCGCCGAGAAAAAGTCTGGAATGCTCACCTTTGATCTCTCTGGGACCTCCAAGCCGGGAATCTTGGAGAGTTCCGACGGCTGGCTCGATACTGGGGGCTCCTGGTTCGCCAGCAGCTTGTAGTGCAGGTTGACGAACCGCTCCGCGGACGAGGCCTTGGCCTGCTCGGTGGTCTTCGTGCCCAGATGCGCCTCGAGCAGGCCGAGTGCCGAGCACATGATGGAGTAGCCCCACGGCTCGGTGTTGCCGCACCGGAGGAGCCTGTCTTCCTTCATCGAGAGGCACTTCTCGAGAAGCTTGACCGTGTGCTGCGAGTTTATCATGATCATGTTGGTCGAGCCGCGCGGCTGCAGCATGGTGACGCTGCAGAGGTTGACGGCTGTCGTGAGGGCGTCCTCGCGGAGGAAGTTGAGGCAGCGGATGCCTTGCTCGTAGAGCTTGTCGTGCAAGAGGACAATGTCTCGCGCGGCGTTGTAGTATATGATTTCCGAGTACTGGTACTTGGCGTTGGACTTGCGCAGCTTGAGGAAGGGTTGGTGCAGGGGGATGATGTACTGGCGGAGCTGGATGTGAAGCAGGGTGTAGGCGAGGAGCGGCCGCTTGCCGCCGTGCGTGTTGTTGTTGTTGTGTTCCCAGGAGGGTAGAGAGTCGATTTCGTGCGTGATGTCGTTCGTGTAGCGGATGACTTGGTCGTAGTCAATCTCCCCCGGCGGTCCGCAGAGAAGCCGGCTCAGCTCCATACGCAGGGGCAGGCTCTGACGGGCCAGGTTCTGGTACGAAGAGTACGTGTACTCCTTCCCGTGCTTGGACGGGGGCAGCTGCGTCGTGTCCTCGTCAAAGTCCTCGTCGTCCAAATTCCTCGGCGGTTGCACGTCGTAGTGCAGCTGGCTCACCAACGTGGGCAGGCCGTGGTCGAAGGACGCCTGCATGTCAAACTCCTGGACCGTCGCCCAGATCCTCCGCCTCATTTCCTGGTTATACACCGAGATCTTGCCCGACATGTGGCTGGGCTCCCTGTGCAAGCCGACCGAGATTCCATCTTGAATGAGGGCGCCCGAGTTTGTCCAGAAGCGCTTCTTCTTCAGCGTGTTTACGCGCTTGCTGAGATACAACAGGCAGGCGATTTGGTAGTGGATGAGCTTGCGGTGCTTCATGCTCTGGCGGCTCTGCCACTCTTCAACGGCCTTGATCCACTTCTCGGCAGCGGCATGCGCGTTGGAAATCATGCCCGTGAATCTCAGAGACTCATGAGTGTGGATGCAGTTCGTTACGGCGCAGATTGCCAAGACGAGAGCAGTGAGTGCGGCGTAGCGTGATTCGGTCGGGTTCTCCCAGAACTGTGAGTATTCCCGACGGAACGTGGGGATGTGAACGATGCGATGCATCTGCTCAAATTGGTCAATGTAGACCTCCACCAGCGCGTCGCAGTGGTCCTTGGGCGGAAGCAGAGACTCAAGATGGGGGTCGGGCTGAAGGTAAAACTTGTCCCGATCCTCCTTGCGCTTCTTGCGGTCTTTGCGGTCGTGTGCCTTGACCGGCTTCAGCCACTCATCGGCCGTCTCCTTCATAAAGGGACACAGGCCAGTCAACTAATAAAAGGATCAGACGAGTGCTCAACATGGGCAGAAAGAGGCTCTCGGAGCCTTTTCCAAGAGGCTTACCTCGATGAAGGCCATCGTGGCGTTGTGAGGGCCAAAATACCGCGTCCTGAATTCCTTGCCTCTGAAGAATCGGAGCTCCGACTTGTCCCCATCGCTGTACTGATGCCAGCAGGACTGCAGTTCCGAGTTGTTGGCGCAAGGGTCCGGGGGAGTTTCGCCAATGTCATCCTTTTGGGTGTGCGGTGAGTTCGTACCGGCTATGGTGCTTCCGTCGAATGAAGACATGACCTGTCGTGTGAGCTGGGTTTTGAGCTGAGAAACCTCGAGCTCCAGGCGGCGGATGCGGTCATGGTCCTTGGCTGCCTCGCGAATGACGGACATGTCGGCCTCCTTGCCGGGCATGACCAATTCGCCGTTCCTCCGTGAATCGAGCTGGGCAAAGGCAGGCGGGACACCGGAGCTCGCGTTCAAGACGACTCCCGACTTGGTCTCGTAGGTGCAGCGGTCGGGGGTGCCGCTCTTCAGACACCGCTGGCACGGGTAACCTCTGTCGCAGGACAGCTTCCTCCGACGACACTCGAGGCAGCTCAGGCGTACCCGCTGGCGCTTGCGGGGATGCTGCGAGTTCTCGTCGTCATCACGAGAGTTGGTGGGCGACAGACTCCCTGCTTCATCCACTGAGGGAGACATTGCGCTGTTGTTGGCTGGATTCATTCTCGAAGGGCGGCCCGGGTATGGCACAGTCAGTACGGTACGGCACGCAAGGCGAAAAAAGTGATCGAAAACGAGGGGGAAAATGGCGCGCGCAGGGGATGGCCAAGGGCATGGTTATATCATAAGGTACGAAGTGACAATCCGGACAAAAACGGTCAGACTCCGGACCGGAGAGGGTACTTTTGTTGGCTACCGTTGTTTGCTGTCAAGATGTGCCCTCGAAAATCAAGGGAAGAAACTTGTCCCTGTCAGTCGTTGCCACATACCACCGAGGGCCGAGGGCTGTGCTGTCGACGCGTTAACAGACGACTATGCATGAATCGCGGTTCATGCGTTAAGACACAAGGGAGGTAGATTATATAATCATGGTGATTCCGAGCGCCGAGGTGTCATCGCCGAGCTATCCCGAGGGATGGCGATCCACTTTAAGTCTCTAGGAATACCGGTAGGTACCTAGAGGTGAGTGAGCATTGTGGGGCATCTGATAAGATTAGATCGGGCCTTCCCTCCCAAATGTTTCCATTCTTGACTCACACTATCCGTACAGGGGTTTAGATCAGATAATTTTTTTCAATCCCTCCATACCTAGCCCACAAGCCTGACTCCAACAAAAGATCAGGACATGCATGCATGGGATACGCCGATGCAGGACTCGCGGTTCCCTTCAGTTCCACTTTGATCGGCATGCCCTCTGTCTACCATCATCCACGACCACCCACAACCATCACCGTCGTTGGCCTCGAAGAAGGACCCTATTCTCGTAAAGGGACCGACAATAAGCAGACGACGACACGACGAGGCTAAACAGAGCACTCCAATCCGGAGCCGGCGGATGGCTCTCTTTAAAACATGCAAGAACATTACTAGTAGTGTACGGCCATTCCAGGATCGCCTGCTCCATCCGTCCTGGCAGGCCACGCAATTCATCAAGGGCTTTGCCACACCGACTGAGACTAGCTCTGCCGACCGAGCCGGCCACTTCGAATGGGTCCGTCTCCGTCAATGCATAATGTTTGTTCGTCATTCAAACCACGCACACGCTTGGCGGCTGTTCGCTCTTGACCTGCGTTGACACCAATTGTGGACAATTGACATGGCAGATGGACTGATCAACTCCGAAATGTCACGCTCCCAACAGGGCCACGAGGGGGGAGGGTGAGTGGTTTTTATGTCCACGCGAGCTTACAGCCCCAACCTCTTCAGCCCAAGACATGGGACCAGGAGCATCAATTCGAGGCCATTCATCTTTCCTTGAAGATGGATCCACTTTCCAGCTCCAATGACGCGAGCCCCCCCCCCCCCCCCCCACACCAGTCACAGAAGGTCTCTGGAGGACGCCACAGAGGCTTCCGAATCGCCTTGTCCAGGTTTTCTTCAACCCAACAGAGTCTTTATCAGATCTAGACATCCCTGCCAACGTGGATCATTTCTCGGAAAAGTTGTGTGCATGGGCCGACGCGAGTTACCGTACCTACTGTGCCACAATGAGGCGTCGGGGAGTTTCAAGGAGATCGACATCAAACACCGCACGGGATGATTACAAGCTACGCGACACAGGGCCACCAAGGACCCCCAGTGTGCTGTAGCATGCTGAGACGCACCCGGGGTAGCTGCGAGTCCGTGGGGGCTACAATGTCTTGGAGCATTTCCGTCGCGAGAAACCGCGGCTTTTGCGCCGGAATAAACAAACACTTCACCGCACTCTTGTTCCTCGAGATCGTCACTTGACGACTGCAGCGCCACAACGTGCTCGTCCGGCTGCAATGCGTCTTTCTTTCATTTCTCTGGCCGGATCGCTGGCGATTGTCGGAGCCACTCACATTGGCGGCAGAGCTTTCGATCGCTACATCTCCATCTGGCTGGAAAATCAGGTATGTGAGCACACATCACCCTGTGGGCAGCTCTCACTGACTGGCATTGCTTGCCCAAACAGGACTTTGTCAAGGCCGTCCAGGATTCCTCGATTGCCGATCTGAAGAAGGAGGGGATTTTGTTGTCCAACTACTATGCGCATACCCACCCAAGTCAGGCCAATTATATCGCGGCACTCGCCGGAGACTACTTTGGCATGAACCACAACGACCGGGTGCGACTGCCACTCAACGTGTCCACCATCGTGGATCTTCTCGACTGGCGCGGACTGCCATGGAAAGCATACATGGAGGACATACCTGGCCCGGGGTACATGGCCGCGGCCAGCGACGGCCAGACTGGTGATGGCAAGTGGGACTACGTTAGACAGCACAAGTTTGTTGCCCCGTGAGCGTTGCCGGGTCTGCGGATGCTAACCATCGAGAAAGCCCGTTCGTGTCGTTCGACTCCATAAACCTCAACGGTAGCCGACTACTGAAAATCGTGGGTTTCGATGATTGGAAGGCCGACTTCGAGAAGAAGGAAGTGCCTCAGTGGGTATTCATGTCCCCCAACATGATGAACGATGGCCATAATACATCCCTGGAGTATGCCACCAAGTGGGCGCACGACTTTCTGATGCCAATGCTGCCGCAAGGCGTCTTCAAAGAGCGCACGCTAATCCACCTAACGTACGACGAATCAGAAGACCACGAGAAGCCGAACCAGATTGTGTCATTGTTGCTCGGCAGTGCGATACCTAAACAGTTGAAGGGAACAGAGGACAAGACGTTTTACACCCACTACTCGATGCTATCGACAGTCGAGTACAACTGGGAGATGCCGAATCTGGGCCGATACGACGTGGGCGCCAACATCTTCAAGTTCGTACAGGATCTCGGCAGCCAAATCATCGTTCCGAACAAAGATCCGCCCAACATGGCTTCTGTGAATAACTCGGAATCTTATTTTGGGGCGCTCAACAACGATACGAGCCGATTCCGCCCTTATCCGCCCCCCAATCTTGCCCTCAACGGATCCAGCGGGCTTCCAATTTTGGACCACGTCCGCCTGCAATGGGTCTATCATGAAGAGCCGACACCGTACGATGGAAGCGGTACTCTCTACGACGCCAACTTCCAGCCTCAGTACATCCCAAAGCCTGTATAGAAGGATCGATTAGACAGGCGAGCTCGACAAGGGCACCACGACGAGCCTTGATGGTTCCGTTGGCCAGGATCCTCGCTTACTCGCAGCATCATGACGCCCCTGACTCTCCTCGGTATGCCAGACATGCATTCGATAAATATGGCTGCCTCATCAGGCCTTTTCCTTCCAACATGAACCCACTAAGCCACTTGTGGGGGACCTCCGGACCTCTGACCTCAGTTGTCGGTTCTCCTGATGACAAAACTGCCCTTATCTAGAGCTTGTTTCTTGGCGCTACGAGCGATCTGCCTGATCAGCACAGGGTCTATAACGGCACAAACAATAATGAAAGACCCGGGATTCATATTTCGCCCATTCTTGGCCTTTACTTGTGCCTGGAGTCCATCAGCTTTATCGTAGCGAGCCAACTTAGACTCCTGTGACCGGATCAATATCTATGACCGGAAAACTCGCCTGGCTTGGCTATTATCAGGTTACTGCTTCGAGCGGATGCTCAGGCGGACTCTGGCAGATTTGCTTCTCGGATTGCTCGGTTCCCACTGGCCTATGCTGGAGCAGGACCTAGACAAGACTGAAAACTTTTGTCCTAACTTGGATAAGGTTCGACGGGCCAATTGTGTTTCTTCGGGAGCTTAGACATGGGCCACAGCATTAAGCCTTTATCGCAGACCTTTTCATCGCAATATCCGCCTTGAGGCTCTGAATAGCAGGGGTTCTTCTGGCTCCCAACCCACGATTGCCATGTTACGAACACTAGCGTGCCCGGAAAAATTAATAGATCAATGGAGAGGGAACGGCTTTTCATAGAACAAGCTGGTTGATTTGTTCGGATCTGGAGAGATGTAGGGTGTATGCGGCATCAGCAAACCAGAGATGCGCATGACGGCACCTCCCATCTAATCCATCCACGACGAGCTACAAGCCATGGTTTCACCCGAAATATAGATAATTAGATGTCCAAGCGGCGTCAAAACACAGTCATTCAACGATTCAACGCAGCCACACTATCGAGGGAAACATGACTCTTTACCTAAAGAGTGACATACCGTCATCGGCGACCCCAACAAGGCACCGTCTAACGGATGGGACTGAAATCTTGACCCATTGATGTTATGATGACGCTTGAGATCCGCCGGCTTGAATGACTGTCGTGAGTGGACTCACTGGAAACCGTTCTCGAGAACTTCGTTTCGTTTGACATGACGGCGACTAGAACAATACATCTGACGCGCCTGCATATTAGCGCCACGGAATGTCCGAGATCCATACGCTAAAAGCACACAAGCCCTTCCAGAAGGTCCTTCCTCCTTTTCTGACATGGATCTTCTGTGACAGAGATGTTTTGGTTTTGAACAACAGGTATCAAGGCATCTGTCTTTAGGCGATGTCCCCCTCCTAGCCACCTCACCCTCCATCCTTCGCCGTCGCCGCCGCCTGATGAACCTCCAACGAAGGACAATCCACGTCACAACCGGGTGCGACGAGCACGTGGGATTGGGGCTTCTCCACAACACCGGATTCTAGCGAGCGGAGAGAACATGTAGGTTACCGCCAGGTACGGAACGGGAGGGCTTTGGAGGACAGCCGTCCCCTCCTCAAGAGGCAAGCAAACCTTTGAGCATCCAGGGAACGCTGACGCACTGCAGTTTGACAAAAACGGGCATTGTACCACTGTTTCATGTCTAACATCCCATCGTGGAACCAGGCCTCTCGTCACACGCACACGGATACTATAGTGTGCCTATAAGTGTTACTTGGTGTTCCTGATGGTTGTTAGTATAGATCTCAACTGCTAGTAGCGCTCGTCTCAGCACAAAGGTTTTCCTCAGTAAGAGACGAATGTCGTGCATAGATCGGCTCTGTATAGAAAGAGCGTTTCGTTCAAGGCCCGGCACGGTCCCGGACATTACCACGCCACGATGCACGAGATTCGAAGATCGGTAACTAATACTCATGTAGATGCGATGGAAACCGGGCAAGGTTGACATCACCCACACACCTCAGCTCGCCATACTGTCCGTGTCTTACTTGTGTCGCCCGTAAATCGGATTGAACTTACGCAAGAAATTTCGCGCGCCCTGTCAAAGGCAAGCAAGATTTCAGCCAAGCTCCCAAGGGCAGCCAATCAACCATCATAGAGCATCGACGGATGACACGGCGATCGGAATGGTGATGGGGCTATCCGCATCCTTGCCAAGCGCTTTTCAATTCTGTGCGATCTAGCTCGTCAGTGCCTCATAGCGGCATACGAAATGAACGACGATGAGTCCAGTAAGCCGATTAATCCCCCCGCTCCAGTGCCACAGGATATGCAAGAAACCGTCCCGCCCAGAAAACCTCATGGGCTCGTGGAACTCGGACACAGAATCCGCTGTCCTGAGGGTTCAGTTGTTTGTTCCATCGACAGAAGCCCATTGCCAGACTTATCGCAGATCAGTCGAACCCGTTGAAATCGTGGACGTCTTCGCAGCCTTGACGGTAAAGACCCCTGATCCCAAAATGCCACACGCTTTAGCTCCTACATGCACAGGCAGACCTGGGTAAGTTCGGTTTCGTACTCCGGGCCGCTAGTCATGCATCCCGTTACCCGCTGTGCGCTCTTGAGCCATATGGTTCTAGGTAGGTCTAGGTCGAAGCTGTCGGGGTTGGGTGCTTGCCTCTAGTCAGTGGTTTACAGCGAGTCGCCCACGTTAGACTAGATGACTAACTAGAGCTTGTACTCCGCGCGGTCCTCTGAGAGACTTTAATCTGGATCGAAGCTTGTTCCTTATATTTCAGATGGTTTCCCACACTCGGAAGTGGCGGCAACGGAAGCGTCTGTGGAAGACCTTTAAACACGAGACTTTTTCTCGGCCGCGGCGAACCTCAACCTGCCTTTTCACTATTTCCTCATCCTCCCACACCTGTCGGATATCATCCATATCGGCTGGCGGTATCTTGGCAGTATGAGGCGGCTGCGACTGGTCGGCCTCATGGTCGCGTTTTGTCGGGCCTCATATGGCTCTCTCTTAGATTACGCAGGCAAGCTACCTGAATGTGGGGTGAGTCGCTTCCATCGAGGAGACGCGTAAGAACATGACAGAGCACTTTGCTAACTTGGTTGCATTCACTTAGCTTACATGTAGTCTGGAACATATACCACTTTCGGCGTGCAAAGTTGTGACGAACGATACCTGCCTATGTAACGACGAAAATCTGAGAGCGAGCGTGGAAACGTGCCTTTTTGAGCGGTGCGAGAGGATGGACGCGATAGGTACGCCATTAGTCGACAGGCAACTCCGTGGTGACTAATAGACAAATCGCTACCTAGATGTGGCAAGGTTAGAGGCCAAAGCATGCAAACGACCAATCCGCAACCGAAAGATCGAAATACTGGCACCCATCGTGATACAAGTCATCGGACTGCTCATGGTGCCTCTTCGGTTATATGCTCGCTGGACGACTGTGCATCGAATCGAGACCGACGACTGGATCGTCGCCTTTTGCGCGGTACGTGAGGCGTGCAAGAGAGTACGGACTCTCAATCTGACAGGTGATAGCTCGTTTTCATTGTATTTGTTGTTTTTGGTCAGCTGGGTATGTTGAACCGTTGCTCTACGTCGTCTCGTTTGCTCACTAACAAGAACCCAAGCCGGCTGGGTTGCATTTGGGGAGGATATTTGGATGGTTAAGCCGGACAAGCTCACATTCGGGCTCAAGGTGAGAAAGGACATCATTGTCGTGCTGGTCCCTTTTTTTATGCTGACCGGACGTCTAGATCTTCTTCATCGACGAGAGCTTATACCTTATGTGCCTGTGTCTCACCAAGATTTCGGTTCTCTTCTTCTACTTACGAATATTCCCGAACAAGTCGTTCCGATACGCCACTTACGCGACCATGTCCTACATCGGCTTATCCACCATGATCCTTCTCTTCTTGCAGATATTCCAATGCATACCGTTGTCATACAACTGGGACGGGTGGAAGGGCGACTTCGGCCCGCACCACTGCCTCAACATCAACGTGCTGGCCTTCGTCGCGGGCGGGCTCAGCATCAGCCACGACGTTATCATTCTCTTCCTCCCGATCCCGCTGCTGTGGCACCTCAACATGGGTCTGCGCTCCAAGATTGGCATTTTCATCATGTTCAGCCTGGGGATCTTTGTCCTGGTCACATCGTGCGTGCGATTGAGGTACATCACTTTGTTCACGCGGTCGCTGAACCCGACGTGGGACTTCACAGACCCTCTCATATGGTCGGGCGTCGAGGTGTCCGTGTCAATGATCGTCGTGTGTCTCCCCACCATGCGGATGCTCCTCAAACGCGCCGTGCCGAAGCTGTTCACCATGGCCTCCCTGGGGGTCTCGGCACCCAAGCGACCGTCGGACGCCTCGTCGCCCAAGAGGCCGTCGGACGCCTCGTCCCGCCTCGGGCAGCACGTCAAGCCCATCGGCAGCGGCGGCCACCGGAACAACAGGCCCTTCGACTACGAGACGGCGGCCACCGGGATTGAGGAGCGGAGCAGCAGGTTCTTCTCGCAACGGGCGGCCAGCCCAAAGCCGGACGAAAGCGATCTGGAGCTGGGGGACAAGGTGTTTGGCGAGGTGCGCACACAAATAAGGTTTGGTGACATGGAGTCATCCCGGCGCAGGGGGTCGATGGAGTTGGGCATTCATGTGCGCACCACTACCACGTTTGGAGACATTGGTGAGGTCGACGTAAAGCCTCTTCTGAGGGCGCATGACTCAGTGGCATCGGACCGTCCTCGCGATACCGAAAGCCAGCGGAAGCTGGACTGAGAGCAAAGCTGAGAATGGGACGAAGATGGGCACATTGCGGGGCTGACCCGCGGCAACTGTACTGGGAGAGAAGATTCGGGACACTTGGATCAAAAGGGGGGGAGGGACTAGGGGGACGGGAAATGGGCGTTGGGGAAAGGGATGGTGATACCACTGCATCGGGAGGCGTTGGGCTTAGATATGTGATAAGGGACAACCGTGGCATTGCTGGAGCAATATCGATTTTCTTTTCTTCTTCGCGTTGGGGCACTACCACGTGTTACCTCGAAGGATCTACTTCAAGGGAAAGCCGTCAAGGTACAGGATGAAGATTGACACCGCCCCAAAGGGAAACTCTATCGTCGAATTTCCCGGTCGCAAGTTTGAGCCAATCAGCACACCGCCTACACGCACCTGTCAAGCGACTCGTCGTGCTCGGGGCTTTTTTCTTAAATAGAAGGCAGAGAGACGAGGTTGTATCCTGGCTGGTTGCGGGAGGTCCGCGCCAGGGTTGCCCACCGTCTGAATTCCAGATAGGGGGGAGGATGTGCCGCGTTGCCGGCGAGTTACGTCGAAAAGGCAGAGGGACCATTCTTGCTGCCCGCCATCGCCACCCCAGTCGAACGGTATAAAGTTTCCCGGCCCGAGGGTGGAGACAAGACAGGCACGCGGGGAAGAATGCATGCCAGGGGACCGACGTCCATATTCACCTCCAGGAGGCTCATTCGGCGTCTCACCTGGAGCTTGCTGGCATCCGACGCAGCAGCTCGTCTCGAGTGTCATTAACTACCGCCAGGTTGGCTCTATATGTGGGCGAAAAGGTTGGATTGTCATTAGGAGCGAGGAGTGAGGGTCTTGCGCTCGTTGGCTGGCCGTTTGTCGGAGGCATGGTGCTGAATAGTCGCACCTAGTTGCTTGTATTCTTTAAGTGATAGCCTTCCGGCCGCCTGGAGCATACCTAGGCGGCTCTTGCGAATCATGAGAGCTCGTCGTTTCCTTTCACGAGAACTCAATGAGTCCGAACTGTCGTGTAATGATACCGCCACGTATACCTCAATACCAACCCAGCCATCGTGTCAGAGCTCGGGAGAGGGTGATGCTGAATGATTATCTGATGTTGCACCCCCCATCGAAGCCTTATTGCTGGCTCGAGAGGACGTAACGTCTCTGGCAAGTACTTCTGAAACCGTTGAACCATCCCATCTGCATCTGTCGAGGTGTGTAATCGTATATCATCGGTCCAAGGTGTCGCCGAGGTGTGAACAGCGACATTTGGGAGGAGGGATTTCAGAAGGAATTTTCGACAACGGGGTGGATAAACATGGTCTCGCCCGTTCCTACTGGGAGCCGAAAAAGACGTCGGATATTCCGGTGGCTGGTGTCAATGATGTGCCTACAGACGAATTTCCTCGGGCGAAGAGAATTGTGTACCTACTAGCATCGCACATTCATCCCGTCACCGCTTCTACAACTAAATACCTCTCGACTTGCTCCATACGTGTATCTAGACAAGAGCAAACCCAAGACATCGAGTAGGGAAGTATTATACTCGCGAGGCAACATCTTGAATCTCGGTAATCGGCAGCAGGTCAACCCAAAGGTATGAGTATTGCTCGCACTTGACCCTACGCTTTATCGTCCATCACTGGTTACCAGAAGTGCCGCGGTGATGTCTACTCAACACCAAACGAACCGGTTAGTCGAAACAAGATAAGTAAGCATCCTGTGGCTATATGGAAGCGCCAGAGGGCCTATCATCAGCAGGTGGCAAACTCGGACAGCGATAGTATCCATTGTATCTGCATGGGATGCCGAGTCTCCTATGAGACAGCAACAGTACTATCATATCAAGCCCTTGGCCTTCTTGAACCTCCACTGGTGGGCACAACAGATCTCGTACAGAACACCCAAGATTGGCGTGGCTATCCCGTGTTTCTGCGCTTCGCGGACGACTTCGCCGAGAATATTCTCGTGCTCAATCAAGTTCCCCTGCAACGTGTCAGCACCGCTCCCCAGTCACACATACCATTGAACGCCAGCCGAGGCCAGACCCACCTTCTCGAAGTCGACTTGCATACTGGGCTTGATGTTGTCCTCGACGGGGTTGAGGCTGATGGTCTTCTCTATGACGTCTTCGGGAATGCTGTGGCCTGCAGCCGCCGCCACCGCGAGGACCTCCCTCATGGCCGGGACGACCATCGAGCCCATCGTCCTGCCCGTCATCTGCAGCTCGCTGGCATTCAAGCCCGTCAGGGCGCAGATCGGGTTGAAGGAGGCGTTGTAGACCAGCTTGCTCCATCGATCAAAGTCGACGTCCGGCCTATGCAGGCACGTGGTCATCCCCGCCGCGCTGTAGATCTTGACAAATTGCCGCGCGGCTTCATGTTGCTGCTCCTCGTCGAGCCTGGGGCTTCGGAAGGCGCCGATGTGCAGCAGGTCGTGCTGCTTTTGTTCGACGACGCCCGGAGAGACTTCGTGGGCGTCGACCCGGCTTACGCCCGAGAGGACAATGTTTGAGGGGAACCGGCTGAAGAAGGGCCGCTGGATGTTGAGGCCGTTTTGGATCAAGACGATGACGGTGTGGCTGGGAGACACGGCTGGGGCAATGATGTCAGGAAGGCTCGGGCCGGCATCGGGGATGTTCTTGGTGCAGCAGACGACGTAGTCGTATCGTCCAGCGGGGTTCGAGTCCGGGATGGCCGGGACGGCGTTCAAGACTTTGAAGTCGCGTCAGCTTCGGACGACTCGACTTGACGTTGCGGGAAGGGGCAGCAACGGAGGGGTGGCAGCAGACTGACCTTGACTGGGCCGCCAGTTCTCCAAGCTGCCGTGGTCGCACGACTTTATCGAGAAGCCTTTGCGACTCACAACGTCGTGATTAGAACGGAGCACGGCGGCTACCTCGGCCGATCCCCCGCGCTCGAGATTGAGGGCGGCTATTGTGCCGATGCCGCCGGCGCCAACGAGGAGCACCCGCCACTTGTCCGTCATGACTTTCAGGGAAGGGATGATGCGCGTGGTGGTATTGTAGGTGGTGCGAAGCACAGAAGTCGAGTCTATGAAGCCAAGACAGCCTCGAGGATCAACAATTCAGACCGAGAGACCGAGTCTGGTGGGCTGGCAACGTGGTTATTATGCGTGACAACTAAGTGTCGAGACTGGCGCCGGAACCGGGCCGGCACTTGACACACGGTTTTACCCCGCGGTGCCCCCGCCATCCTGGCCCCACCCAAACGCTGCCTGAAAAGCCCGGGCCGGTCGTCGAGGTGCCCTAGGTCCGGGTTCGGCTCTGGTCCCCGAGGCGCGGCTGATCCCGCTCGGCCACCGTTCTTAAGCTGCTCAAAGCACCGGCCGCGGGCAGCCTGTCACACGTCAGATTCCCAGAGGGCATACGGCCCGCGGTAAGCTCGGGGCGCCACGACGTGTCATAGCATTTGTTACACACGTCTCTGTTGGTGCGTCTTGCAAACAGAGGGCAGTTGTTCAGACGGAACGGTCTGGGTGAGTTAATACTTGCTTGGGGAGGTTCACGGTGGAACGGACCTCGCGCTTTCTCGCATCAGCACCGCGACGAGAGTGTATTGTCGAACACTCTTCCAGCCGTCGGACCTCTGGAGCTGTTGGTTCAATCGCTGGTCCTCGATGAACCTGGGTGTGCGGCGAGGAATGCAAGATCTGTCGATGAGCCGAAAATAAAAACGCGTTGCATCGTCCGTGGGGAAGCCGATGCGCTTTTCCGGCACAAATTAAACACGAAACGGGATCCAGGCTGGAATGGAAAGAAGGGCAAGGGTCGCACGGGCCACTCGTTGGTTCCTATGTTTCAATACCTAACCTCACTGACCCTCTCACTTTCCTACCGAATCGTCATTTTTCATCTCCCCGTCCTCTCCCGCACGCCCACACGTCCGCACACAATCCCGCGCGCAAATCGAATCGCATTGCTTTTCACTTCTTCTCGGAACATTTCTTTGACCTTATCGTCGGGGCTACGCAGAATCTGGGAACCCGGTGGCATCCAGTCGGGAGAATCCGCATCCCCTCTCACCCCACCTATCACGCCTTATTCCGTTCCTCAAACCAGACTTCCAATCAGAAAGGCAAACAATGACACGCCAGACCGACGTCGCCGCTGCCGCCTCTAATGGGGCAGATCCCGCCGTCACGGCCCCGCCGCCTCGCGAGCGCATCATGGCGCACATGAACCGCGACCACAAGCGGGAGCTCTCCCTCTACCTACGCCACTACGCCGGCCTCAGCCGCTCCGCCGCCACAGCGCCGTGGCTCAAGGATGTCACGCTCGAGGGCATGACGATTGCAGCGGGCGGGCTCGGCGGCAAGGAGTTTCACGTCGCCTTCCAGCCCGCTCTCCAGTCGTGGTCCGACGTGCGCCCCGCCGTAGTCGAGATGGAGCGCGTAGCGCGGCAGGCGCTGGGGGACAGCGACATCGTCGTCGGGTACTTTGCGCCGCCGCAGGGCTTTGATGTCGTCGTGTTTGGGGCCGTTTCGTTTTACTTTGTCTGCTGGCTCACGCTCGGGTTTGTGCTGCCGGGCGCGCCCATCTGGTCCTTCCTCCAGGCCGTCTTCCCCGGCGGGCCCATGTTTTACCGGTGGCTGGTCAAGGCCATCTTCCCGTTCGTGTTGGGCATTCATCTGACCGAGTGCTTTTGGTTCCACAGGACGAGGCTCTCGAGGCACGGGATCGAGTTCGGCACGAGTCTCTGGTGGACGTGGATCGGGAGTCTGTTCTTCGAGGGCGTGTGCGGCTTCATGAGGTTTGACAGCATTGTCGCCGCCCTGAAAAAGGAGAAGGAAAACGAGAAGAAGAGCCACTAGGCCCTTACTGTGCGAGGAGGCGACTCAAGTGCCGACAGAGGGCTCTCTTTGACGGCGAGGGACCTTCTCCTCAACCGCCTTTCTCCACGCAGAGCTCCCGTCGGTTTGAGACGCTGCCAGCCAGCTACGCACGACTGGACACGGCCTGGGCAGCGTCTCCAAATACTGTTGTTCTTCATGTTCGCTTTAGGTCTGTTCTCGGGATTGCCGGCATCGGACAAGATGCGAGGCCGCTGGGTCATCAACTTCGTGAAGCCTTGCAAGCCGAGGTTTCTGCCGGTGACGAGAGATGGAGAGAGGTGGAAGCATCCGGCTAATAGCCAAGGAAGAGAGCTGAAGCGGAAGAAGCAACGGATTTGCACCAATCTAAACCATGTTGCTTGGCTGCTGAAGAATTAGTCAGGGATCACGGTTATGAGTAATGTTAATCCATGGTTGATATCCACGAGAATGACGCTTTTTGTGCTCCCAGCCATGTGTTCTTGTGGCGACAACGAGCCGTGACCGAAACCAGGTACCAGTTGCGTACCTAGCCTGTGCTGCTCCCGCGTGAAATATACAGCCAGCTGTGCTCAAGTTGATCCCCCAAAGAGTCAGCCTCGTAAGAGGTCATCGCTCGTAAGAGGGATGAACGAAATGGAACGGGACGGAACCACACAGTTAGGCAAAACAAGAGGAATCTGATAAGATCCGGACGTGGAAAGTGCTGCTTGCCGCGCCTGCCACGCCCAGCCGTGATACCAGACACCTAACCCCGTGACGTTCTCGCTTAGGCGAGAGACCGACCCAAGTCCCACTTTTGATACGTGGACGGCGTCAGCAGCGAAACGAACAATTCTCCCTTCTGCCACTTTGATTAATCGACGTCGATGCAGCAATTGTGTCTTGACTCTCTCCCTCGACCCTTGAAGTTACTCAGATGTACGTACGGTGTACGGATACCTGTAGTACTGTACGGGTACAGACAGATACGGATATACTCCGTACCTGTTCGTGGTAAGCCACGCCAACGTCGATGCCCCATCGCCCCACAATCGTGCTAACCCTTTCCAAGACAAAGTTGCGAATCTGCCAATGGTCGATGGGCCGCGTCCGACTGGGGTAATAATGCCTCCTCTGGGATGCAGTGTATCTCGGGGGAGGGTGTTCATTCTCCATCTTTCAATCTCCTGATCAATAATTAACGCAAGCCACAATCCAACGACCTGGTCCTCCTCAGACTCGAACATCCCTTAGGCAGTATCCCAGTACCATGGTTGATGGCCCGCCGTCGTCACCCGAGCACCCACCCATTGAGACCAATTGCCGACGGCCAACCCACGCCTTGTTGCATCGTCGCTCCCGTTACTTGTCGACGACAACGACAACTCTGATGGATTGCTTGGACCCCGTTCCAATATAACGTGACCGCGGACCGAGGCGCCTTCAACGGGATGTGCACAACTCACAGCCCCTAGCTAGCCTGAACGACCTAGGTATCTTCTGATCTCAACGGCGTGCCACGTATACGGCCAGCCATCCATCTTTCCCACGCTATGCTGAAACCCCTCAAATACCTACTGCGGAAGCTACTATTACAGGGATGACGGCACCGACGACGCTCGCCCCTTGACTTCAAACTAGTTCGCCTTAACCTCCCCCCTCTCTCTGTCCAAAGTCTGCGGGTCTCTCTTCCGTCATCCATCCGAAGGGCTTCGCGCGCTGCCTACACCGTCCAAACGTCCGTGCCAAGTGGGGGCTCCCGTTCTCAATCGAGGCTCTCCCTGGCTTCGACGGCGTCCGAGAAATTGGTGGAGGGAGCGTTCTGCACCTAGCGGGCAGGCCGGCCTAAGGCATACTGTTTTTGGCTGCTTCCATGTATGCGGGAGCTGCCGGAGCGTCGACAGATTGTGCTAGCCAGCGCAACATCAATCTCTAGTTTACGTGTTGACTATGACGAACCTCGGTGCACACGGTGTGCTACGCAAAACCTTGTCCGATCCAGGGCTAAATGCGATTCAAGACAGCATGGGCTGGGCCATTGCAACGACACCGAGGCAAGTACCAGTGATCTGGGTGGTGCTGAACCGAAGCCTTTTACCCTTCTTCTTGCTGTCAACGCGCATGTGTGGTCATTACCATGCTTCAAGTGCGCCGTGCCGGTGCATTGACACTCGAAAAGATCAGGGGAGAAAAAGAAAAGGTCAAAACGGCCTCATGGTAGGCTAGCTTTCCCAGCAAAACCAAGAGGCGCCAACTCTTTGGGCCTCGTACCCCAAACCACCATCGGAACATTCTAGACAATAGCAGCAGCGATCATCTCTTTCACCTGAACGCACCTGCTGTCAAAGAACGGCGGTTTCTCATTCGCGACGCACCCCTTCTGTGGAATGGTGCCAATACGCCACTTCCTTCTCGAGGGTTTGACCGGAAGAGGTGGTTCTCCAAGACGCCAGAGGAGGGGTCCAAGACTGCAAACATCACACCTTGATTACACCACAGCAAGTGATGACCCTGCTCACGTTTGTCCAGGCAGCAACCCAGCTCGATATTTATGCTTGGTTGCGTCCTGGGTTCACCGTTGCTGCGCACATTCCAAGTGCGCCCCCCCACCCCCAAAGTGTCGCACTGCATTGCAAACTGCCAACTAAGGTGTGGAAATCCATGTTGCTTTCTAGATGCATCTTCCGCTGTCACCCACGCTGCAATCGATCGATAGCTGCAGTTTGGTGGAAAAGCAAGCAGCGGAAAAAGAAAACAAGAAAAGGCCCCGAAGTGGACTGTTTGTAAGTCCTTGCTATGAGCTAATTTAGAGCCAAACTTGTGTCCCCGATTCGGACACGCTTGCGAAGTGATCCACCAGCCGTTATGATTGCCAAATCATGAGGCTCTTCTCCATACATACCTAGTGCACAGCAGCTTTGGGTAGAGCAATTTCATGAACAAACTTGCCATTTGCTCTTTTGCCCCGGCAACATGGGAGCAGGGTTCCCTGCGCCATCCCGGTTGAGTCGCGCAAGACCAGCCTAGCCTTCAGCAGAGCCTGTCCCGACGCGGGCTAGCTATCCGAGACCCCCGCCATGCCGATGGGATGATGGCTGGAGACTTCGCGTGTCCTAATAACCGTCCGGGGAGTCATGGACTCATGGATCGGCCCCTCTATGAGCTTGAGCTACTATGGCATCGGCAAAGTTCGTTGGCAGACATAAAGGACGGGGTCAAGGCCACCTTCGAGGTTGCGAGGCCTACCACATCACGGCGTTCCTCTTATATCTCATCTACCCGCAGCCTTGAGACCAGCCGGTCCCGTTCCCGATCTTCTGTCGTCTCACCCACCCTATCCCAGGTCTTTGGTCTCCACCATTTGAGCGGCATCCTCATCGTCATGAGAGTCCACAGCAGCCTCCCCAACGTCCTGAGGGTCGTGGTTACTGCCTCGTGTGTCGTTGCCGCCAGCCCCTACAGCCCACGTTTTTGGACTGTCGGCCAGCCGGTCACGACCACGAGCGGCCGAGTCGACGGGCACGTCGCCTCCGGCGCAGACCAGGTACGCACTGGGAATATTATAGCTGCGATGACGGGTTTTCTAATCATTCTTGTCATCAGGTATCGGAATATTTGGGCATTCCCTATGCTCAGCCGCCTGTTGGAGCGTTGCGCTTCCAACCTCCAGCCACTTACGACGCCTCCTCCTCCCCGATCAATGGGTCAGCATTCGTAAGTAATGTCTCCATGGTTTTCTCCCCACTTCATGCATCATTCTCTGTTTGGAAACTGACAAGCAATTCATCAGGGACACCAGTGCATGCAGCCCGCATCTAACTCGCCCATAAGTCTTGAGACCATCATGCAACTGGGAATACCCGCCTCTGCCGCTGATGTGACCAAGGTGCTCGAGGACACGGGCTCCCAGAGCGAGGACTGTCTGACGCTGAACGTGTGGACCAAGCCACAGACGGGGGATACGAAAAAGGCTGTGCTGGTCTGGGTCCACGGCGGTGCTTTTGTCACAGGTAAGATGCTATGCAACCGTCCGAACAAAAATCGGAAAGCCTATCTACAGCGTGCTGACTCGGAGTGTAGGAAGCTCCCGAATCCCAGCATACAATGGAAAGTTCATCGCGGACCAGGAGGACGTCGTGGTGGTATCCATGAAGTGAGTTTCCGCCAGACCGCCCTTTCTATTCTCTTTGGGGGGAATAAAAATAAAAAGCGGTTTGCTGACGCAGCTTAACCTTGAAGCTACCGCCTCAACATCTTCGGCTTTCCGGGCAACCCCATCTCCGCCCCCAACCTTGGGCTGCTCGACATCCGCATGGCCATGCAATGGATTCGCGATAACGTGGAACAATTCGGCGGCGACGCCAAAAGAATCACCATGTTTGGCCAGTCTGCCGGGGGATCTCTGGTCGACTACTACTCGTATGCATACGCGTCCGACCCTATCGCCAACGGCTTCATCCCGATGAGCGGCGTCGCCAATGGATTTGGCGTCTTCGCCAACGAGACAGTCAGTCAGAAATGGTTCCAAATCTCGTCGATTGTCGGTTGCGGTAGTGCCTCGACCAACCCCAAAGATGTCTCGGACTGCATGTCGAAAAAGAACGCGGCCGAGCTCATTGCCACCCTGGCCAACACCACCAGCCCTGTATCGGCCGGGCTCACGTTTGCACCCGTGGTAGATGAGCATCTCATCTTTGCTGATTACGCTATTCGTGACTCGGCCCAGGCGGGGTACCTCATCGGTAATGCTGAGAACGAGGCCGGTCTTTTTAAGATTGGAGCCCCTACCGTCAACGAAACCTACTGGTTCGGCTTTAACCTCGTGGCCTATACGTGCCCTGCTGCGAGAAGGGCGGCACGAGCGGTGTCTGCCGGTCACCCGACCTGGCGGTACCGTTACTTCGGCGACTTCCCCAATATGGCCGTTACCACGACGCCGCCAAGCGGAGCTTGGCATGCATCAGAGGTTAGTCGAGCTATCTTGTTTCTTTTTACAACCAATTCCATCCTCGGCTTTCTCCCTCTTTTGCGTCACCGGCAGACTTTTCTTGCTTGGGAACACGTCAACTGACATCGCTTAGCTCCCTGTCCTATTCGACACGGCACCTCAGACGGCCGTCAAGAGCACGGAACAGGAGATCGCCGTCGGCAAGTACATGCGCGGCGCGTGGGCAGCCTTTGCAAAGGACACTCAATCCGGCCTCCTCAATTACAACGGCCAGTGGCCCATGTATCAGATCAATGGCGCCACTCTCAACCGCATCTCGTTCGAGAACCAGACGGGCACGAACCTGGCACTTGGAGACTCGTACGACGGGTACTGCGCGCAACTGGGATTTCCCATTGCTTCAGCCCCCTCCTTCCTCCATTAACCCGAATTGTCCACTGAGACGTCTTCAATTCCACTTGTATATATTGGACATGACATAGATAGACTACGTGATACCTCATGGAATTCGACTTTTATCGAGCTTATTTTTCTACCTTTGCTCGCCGCTCGTAACCGCCTTTTTTGAGGTGCCTGCATCGCCTGGTACGGGAACTTTTGTGCATCAAGTGAAGAGAACATAGTGAGACGAGGCCGATCCGGCACGCTCTCAAGCGCCTTGTATCATCGCCATGGCGTTACTTATTTCTTTCAACTACTCAGAATAGACGACGGCATGCGGAACCATTCCCTTTTTTGTTTTCTCTCCCCCCCTTGCGACGAAAACATGCTCATGCAGTGATGTTATTGCGGAGCTCCCATTCGTACGCGGCGAGCAGGAAAGGGCCGACGCCACGCGTGTCGTCATCCACGACAGGGATGCCGATGTAGTACTAATGGGGGTTGCAGGTCAGCATCGTGCTCAACGAGGGGGGGGGGGGTTCTGTTAAGTGCACTAGGGGAGGGCTCTCTCTCTTACCTCGAACGAAGCGTCGCTGTTCAGGGACCCGACCTGGACGGTGTCGGTGAAGGTGACGGTGCCGTTGCCGTTCTCTGTGACGAAGTCGGTGACGAGGTGGGTGTAGGCCTTAGTGGCGGGCTCGAGGTAGGTGGCCTCGTCGAGGTAGCCGAGGCGCAGGCCGGCGAGCCAGCCCCAGGTGAACATGGCGGCGGCGGAGCTCTCTAAGTAGTTGCCCTCGCGGCCGGGGTAGGGCCCGTTCATGACGAGCCACCAGCCGTGGGAGTCGGGGTCCTGGGCGCGCCTGAGGGCGGCGGCGAGGGTGGTGTAGTAGCCGAGGAGGCGGGCGTGGCCCGGGTGGTCGCGCGGGAAGAGGTCGAGGATCTCGACCAGCGACATGAAGTACCAGCCGACGGCGCGGTTCCAGACGAGCGGGGAGGCGCCGGTCTCGGCGTCGGCCCAGACGGCCTCGCGGCCCTCGTCGAAGCCGTGGAAGAGCAGGCCGGTGTCGGGGTCGCGCACGGCGGCCTCAATGAGGTCCCACTGCAGGACGATGTCGTCCCAGGCGGTGGCGTTGGCGGCGTCGAAGAGGGACGTGTAGTGCGCGTAGAAGGTGTCGGCCATGTAGATGCCGTCGAGCCACATCTGGTTCCTGTAGACGGGGTCGCGGTGCCAGAAGCCGCCGGAGGGGGTGCGCGGGTGGCGGTCGAGCATGGCGCGGATGGCGTCGGCGGCGGCGCGGTACTTTGACTCGGCACCGCCGGCGTCACCACCGCCGGTGGTGGTGCGCTGGTGCCAGTAGAGGATGTTGCGGCCGATGCGGTAGTCGTCGAGCGAGTAGTGGGCCGGGTCGAAGCCCGGGATGGAGCCGTCCTCGGCGACGACGGGGCCGTCGATGACGGAGCGGTACCAGGCGAGCAGGGTCTCGTTGCGCGTGAGCTCGTAGACGGCCTCGACGCCCGTGTAGAGCGCCGCGCGGCCGTACCAGCCCGCGCGCTGGGCCTCGTTGTTGTTGCGGATCCACGAGTCGATGGTGCGGCCGGCGAGGGGCTCGTCGACGGTGGCGGCAGCGGCGCCCGAGGCGAGGAAGAGAAGGGCGGAGACGGGCTTCATGACGGACGAGGGGGGGATCGAAGGGCGGGATCGGACAACGATTGCAGAAGAATCTCCTCTCTCTCGGGGCGTACGCTCGTCCGTCTTTATACAAGTGGTGCAGCGGTAACAGTAACAGGAGAGAGCATCAGGTCGTGGCATCCACCCCGACCCGCGTCATGGAGGAATCACTAGCATGGTGACTAGGAAGCTGCAGTCGCGTATGCCCAGGGAGGGGGGGTTAGCTCTCCAATATTGATTTCCCGCATGCAAAGTGACATGTCTGATGAGTTCGTTTCTCTTGGCCCGGCGGACTTTTTCTTCTTCCTTTTATTCTCTTCTTCTTCTTTTTTTTTTTTTTGGAATTGGAGGCGGGCTCTTGCATATGCGCCATGTTGGGGTACAGCATGTCCCCTTTTTCTTCTTTTTCTTCTTCTTCTCTCTCTCTGATTGTTTATTGGTCCCCCCGGGCGTTTGGTTGCATACCGGGACTGGCCTGGGCAGGGCGGGGGAGAGGGCACTGACGGCCAAGACTCGACAACGGCGAGGAACGAGACGTGGAAAAATAGAGGCCGAGATGAGATGAGCGTTGAGGCTCTCCCCCACTCCCAAGAGCTTGGCTGGGCCTTGGCGCATGCGGGGTGGGCGAACGAGGCCGACGGGTCCCGTTGGGGTACATCAAGGCCCGGGTTGGTTTATGGGAATCTCGGCTTTGGTCTCCTCTTCGAGAGTAGCTGTGTAAACGGGAGGGGGAAATACAATCTGATTGTGTTTGCTGCCGGCCATCATTCGATGCTGACTATGGAAAGTTGTGGCGGGTGGCTCGGGAACGGTGAAGGCTCTCGGCGTGGTTCGGGTGCGACTTCGACGGCCTCAAACGGGGAAGATACTGGACCTCCTTGGCGAGAGGGCTGTCCGGCTGGGGGTCGTCATCCCAGGCGGATGATGTTTTCTGAGTTCATGTTGGATGATTTGGTACATGTGGTGATAGCCGGCAAGACGGCTGGAAGGCGGGGAGGAGGTGAAGGGACTGGGAAAAGCCACAGACAGAGAGATAGCTGGCCGTGGTAGACGGGAATGGACCAAATGCCAATGGTTCAAAGTCTTGCTGAAGAAAACGTTCACCCAAAGGGCCGACGAAGAGAGCAAGGCATTTGAGAACTCTGGCGTTGATTTGGGGGGACAATGTTGACGGTGATGGTTTCAATGTTGGTCTCAACGATTGAAAGCACGGTGCGGTAATCTCTCATGGCTCTCGTGAAGGCCTTTTTTCACGTGATCCTAAGAGGAATCTGTCATCGAGTCAACGACAGAAGGAAGCAGCGTCATGCGGTGCGGCGGAGCTGCCCAACGCTCCGAGTAGGTCAAGTAGAGCAGGCAACGAGTTCATCAAAGGGGCAAGAACAGACTGTCTTCTCGACTCAACGAATTCGATTGTTTCCCTTCTTTATCACAACCCCTCTCCGGCATAGTCTTCGACCGTGTTCATCTGCCACATCCAATCTCTCGATCCCGGAATCCCAACCTCCGCCTAGAAACCCAAGATGCCCAACGACCAAGCCGGGGGAAATGACCGTACGGTGGCAGTAAGCAGACTACAGGTTTCTCAGAGCGCTTTATTTCCATCTCCGATTCTCGCTCCGCCGCGGCATTCGGCGCCACCGATGTCCTCGGTTTAGAGTTGGCGACTTTCCAGTTTCCATGGTCCGCCCGAACTGAAAGAAGGGCATCAGTGCAGCTTTCATATGAGACCGACCGTGATGGACCGACAAGGCAGTAAAAATAACCCGGATGGGAGGGAGCCGCAGCCGGCCGTCAAGCTTCAACGATCCGCTGGTTCTGATGAACGCTGTTGAGGATGCGGCGCTCTCTTAACCCTTTCTCCGGTTCTTTGAATCATTCAATCGGAGATTGCGAGCAATCTAAAGTACTTAAACCCTCATAGCATGCGTATTGCTTTCAGCATTCTTCTAGTTTTCTAGATAACATCCTTCTCATCCCGCTTCCAAAGCACACACAGAACTTATCCTTGACCCAGAGAAGAAACAAAATGGACAAAGCTTCTTATATTACAAGAAAGCTGGGTCTCCGCAGGCGCGGTCTGTTTACCTTGTTCGGACGCAGGACAGCGGCGGAGGGTCCCACGGGCAACGACGCGGGAGACATGGCTTTGGATCCAAGTGCCTTGCCCCTCGAACAGCTTACAATCACATGTGGCACTATCGAGCCTGCGAACGCTGAGCCGATGGATTTGGATCCAAGTCCCCTGGACCTTGAACAGCTTACAATCACATCTGGCACTATCGAGCCTGCGAACGCTGAGCCGATGGATTGGGATCCAAGTCCCTTGCCCTCTGAACCACTTACCGCCGTACGCTGCGGGCCATCGCCGTGGGAGAGCAACTTCGACCGGAACCGTCGTCAGAGTCGCCTCATCGGTCTACCAGACGAGCTCCTGCTGCAGGTTATGAAGGTTACAGAAGTGGCCGATCTATACATGCTTCGCCAGGTATCCTTCTCCTTCTGGCGCATCTACCGAGGCAGAGATTTCAGCGAGTTCAACAGTGATAAACTGCGACCGGATACCGAAACCAATGAGACGATCGCCCGACGCGCCAAGTTGCAGGCATTTTGCGGCCCCTGTTCACAGAGGAGGTTGTTACCAGAGAACCGCAGCGGAAGGCTCGGCTTGCGGTATCGTTGCAGAAACATGGACTGCTCTCATTGTAAGGATTGCCATTCGAAGCCGACCTTCTCCGTCCAGCAGCGCCAGCAGCCCCCAGAAGTCCGTCGGTGCATCGGCTCGTATTCGTTCTTTCGGCTGTGTCCTCACCTCATGGTTCCAGCGTACTCCATCTTCAAAAAGGCCGAGGAAGTGTCCGCAAACCACCGCGAGAGGCCATCTGTTATTAAATATGAAGAATTCGTCCTTGGAAGCTGCTCCCAGTGTAAGGATTTGGCGCTCCAGGACATGGCTGGATACGAACGGCAGTACTTCTACCCTCCAACGCTCACTCTTTACAAATACTTGAATTCGAACAAAGCGCAATTCTACACTAGATCCAACTGGTGCTTGCCATTCTGCAAAATCCCTGAAGGAGATTCTCTCACAGCCGCATTCCTGCTCCAGAAACAAGAAGAGTTCAGGAACAGATATGGCAATGTATTCTGTCCTCATTTTGGACCTGGCCATAGCCAGGTCCTCAGAGCGTTTGATCCTCAAAATTGCCATTGTCTGGGCGGGGATAGTCGGATTGGTGTTTTTGTTTCCCGCGACCAACAGGGTTGGGGCAAGGCTTTTGGTGGTAAATGGGCCCCACAGCACGATGCACATTCCGTATCGTGTCAGGCCTGCTCTACCCATTACACGTGGATGAGGAGGGATGGGGATGGGGAAGTGTTTCTGTCACGGCATTCTAATGCTGGTCTCGCTTCGACACATGGCGAGAAAAGCTGGCATGGTGGACATTCATTCCTCGCTTTGCTTGATCCTGAGTCATACGCTGCAAGGTCAGATCACGAAACCCAGTATATGTTTTGGTGCGAAGACTCTCGGTGCAGAAATGGTAGGGACTGGATCGAGTATGGTAAAACTTTGAGGTAGTAGACAACCTTTTCTCACGCGTATGAAAAATCAAGAGAACAAAAAATGAGCAACACAATTTTCCATGCCGGAGTATCAATGATTCCGCATCCCAACCAATTGCTTCCCTCACAGAACTGAACGACCACAACCAAATCCCAAGTCCACTCCAACTTCGCTAGCATCTCTGTATCCAGTTAGTAAATTATTCCCAGACTCTTGCCAAGGGCTCTATTCCAAGATACCAGGGCGATTCCAGCACAGACAAAATTCTAGGTGAAATTCCATGTAATGCCTTGGACGAAAGTTCGGATAATACCCGGGAGAATAACTAGATGATGCCCCAGATGATATATCGCTTTTTGGGAGAAGAGGTAGGGGAAGTGTAGAGGGGGATAAGGACATCAAATACCTCTTCATGAGCACACTGTCTCACTAAATTACCCATCACAAGTGGGCCATATTGGCCGGCTGGGTCATGTGATACTTGAGTTCGCCTTTTAAATCACAGACTTGTTGACTACTCTTCTTCTCGAGCTCTCCGACTGTGTTATCCGTTGTTGTAACCCGGCCTTGCAAGTTGGTAAGGTCTTGCCGTATTTGTTCCAAGGCCTTGGTCAGTGATGAGATCTTGGATCTTGGTGTTCAGGTCGGTAAGGTCTTGCCGTATTGTTCCAAGGCCTTGCTCTTTGGTGAGCTTTTCAACCGTGCTTTTCAGTGCTTGGACCTTGTTCTTCAGGGTCTCGACGTCTGAATCGGTATCCTTCCAGGCTAGGAGTCGTGCGAGCCACTTCCAAGATTTCATGATCCTCTGCTGCAAAAAGCTCAACAGCGTGAACGCCAAGCTGATAACGAGGAAATCGAGTTCAAACTTCCATGTCTCTGGCTCTTGAGGCTCACTCGCTTTCTCTTGGGCCTTGGCGATGCGTTCAAGCAAGCTGAGCAGCTAGGGGTCGGTGTTGTCGGTTTGGCTGTTGTCGCGCTGGAAGCTTTCGACCATGGCAGAGAGCTTGTCTAGCTTGTCTAGCTTGTCTAGCTTGTCTAGCTTGTCTAGCTTGTCTAGCATGTCTAGCCTGTCTAGCCTGTCTAGCCTGTCTAGCCTGTCTAGCCTGTCTAGCTTGTCTAGCTTGTCTAGCTTGTCTAGCTTGTCTAGCTTGTCTAGCTTGTCGTCGATGCTCTGTATTGCAGTGCCGGCTTCGATATATCTAAAAGCAGGCAATAGGGGTTAGCAAATAGTCAAGAAGTTGCCGCTTGATTTCTCACCCTTCGGGATGGCAGATGCCCATCGTGTCGCTTAACGCAGGGCTGGGGTCGGCCGACATGTACTCGATGGCGTCTGGGCTTGAGCGACCACGTCCGAATGGGCCTCTCTTGGGGCCACCACAGTGAGCGACCCTCATCAGAGAGCCCATGACGGCCATGACAAGAGCAATAAGGTGAGACAGTTTCATTTTGATTCAAACTGACGGATCAAACTGACGGATCAAACTGACGGATCAAACTGACGGATCAAACTGACGGATCAAACTGACGGATCAAACTGATGATTGATGAATGACGAGTGGCGGATATGGAAGGGGTTGAGCGTTGAAAAGTGAATCAGGGATCTCGTCGTCAGTTATAAGAATATCAAGGTGAAGTGGTTTGAACCGATCTCTGGTCTGGAGTCTGGTCTGGAAGGAAGGTGCACCGCAGATCAAAGGGAAGGCACCCGAGGCATGATGGGAAAGTGCATCCAAGTGGAAGGCGCGCCAGCCAGCAAACGGTGAGACGGAAAGACGGGTTCAAAGATTTCATTGCCTTAGCAGCTACATACATACATACCGACTGAAGCCCGTTTGTTAGTCTCCCCGGTTCAAAGCCTTCCTTGCTTCTATTATCCCATTGAGTGCCGAGTGACCTCACATAACCTCAGACCAATAAGACTACAGCAATCCAGGCTGACTGTCCAGTAGCTGTAAGTAATTATTTACAGAGACCCACTTTTGGGTTATGTGAGGTCACTGGGCACTCAATGGGATACGGACGGGCTCTGTTCTTGCAGCCATACAATGAACACGCCTGGACTGCATCAAAACCGAAGCAACGCGATGCTTCCATCACTAAAGGCAGTTTGGCAGTTGGGTTCTTCATGGCACTTAGTTCCTTTTCACAGAAGGAACAGTCTACAGAAGGCAGCAGACCTGCAACAACCTAGCCGGAGCATGGCATGGGATGGGCAAACGGGATTTGCATCATCGGTAATACCTCTCTGCTCAACCCAGTCACTCAACCCGCTCATTTCAGGTAGGCTAATTACATATCTAGGAATAGTAAACACTCTTCGTCAATCAACCCACCTAACGGAATTGTCTGGCCAGGTTGAAATCATGCGACGGAATGGATGCATACTGATACGGCGCCTAGACGCATCATGTCATTCTCATTGAGTTTTCACGTTGATTTTCAACGACAAACACTGCCAAAGCCGAAAGCTGACAAAGTGCAACTTGCACCCATGAGCGTCTCCCACTCTTGGGCAGTCGTTGTCTAGCCTAGGATTTAGACAGTGAATTAAACGGACCTCAAAAGTCCCTTCGGACCCCACCCAGCAAAAAGAACATACAACACCAGGTATTCGCTGATCGTCACCGACTCAACTACTAGTCCGGCCCTCACTGGCTTATCTATGGGAGAGCGGACGGGATCCCGAGTTTTCCAATGGGTATGGTCGTATGTGACGACTTGTGGGTGTTGTGGAGATTATGTCGCCCCTCAGCTAAGGGAACAAAAGCAAAAAAACATACAACACCAGGTATTCGCTGATCGTCACCGACTCAGCTACTAATCCGGCCCTCACTGGCTTATCTATGGGAGAGCGGACGGGATCCCGAGTTCTCCAGTAGGTATGGTCGTATGTGTCATGAACCGGCGTTTGACGTGCTCATACTGGTCGGTGACGATGAGAAACTCGGATTAGGACGCGATGCATCTAATGCATTACGCCTTGCACTATCCGTATACCAGGGTCTTATGCAACCAAGGGCGGAGGAGCTGCGACAGGAAGCCCTTGAAAACGCAAAAAAAAAAAAAAAAAAAAAAAAAAACCTCACCCTCGGGCATTTTCTTTATGGTTTTGAATTGAGATCGCAAGACAGAAGCACTGTGTATCTATTACAAGTAGCTTCATACACCTCCGAGTCGGTAGGTTGGATTATGGTTTAGAGTCGGATGAACTACACATAAACTCCAAGCTTATCATACCAAAAACTCTACAGAAGCCTCAGTAGCGCCATTACCTTGGTCTGTTGACTGCAAACAGCTTTTACAAAGGCAGTTCAGAAGCTCAATCAAAGCACGTCCGGCAAAAGATGGGTTTTCCTTTTACTTATCCCAAAGTGCTGCCAGCTGTTCATCTCAAGTGTGAGGTGGGCCGGCGGCATCTTGGATGTCTAGGGGGCTACATACACATGATGTCTGTGGGCTGGCTCGTAACTGGCAGTGCCCGCATTAGCTTGACCCGATGGCTCGGTAACCGGCGCGCGCGTAGCCCCCCCTGGTTGCACTGCATCGAACAGTTTGCCTATCGTCAGCATGCCAAGAATGGTGGATGGTCCAAAAAAGCTGTTGATGGAGGCAAATGTCTCGGAGCCCCGTTGAGCTCAATCCAGCCAAAACCATGGTTGATTAAGCTGATTGCGATACTAAAGCATGTATGCATTGGGGAGGGGGGGTTGTGGTAACCAATTTGAACGGAGCATGGGGCCTATCGGTGCCGGCGTACATGACATACCGGGCCATCAAGGCAAACACACAGCCGTCTCTAGGCTTCCTGAACGACAATTCCAATAAGGTAGTATGCCAAGAGCTTGCTCAGATTGGCAACGGTTGCCGGTATTCAGCCAGTGCACTTTTGGTTGGCGGCCAGTGTCTAACCCGATCTAGAAGTATTACCACACAGGAGCTGGAAATACCATATTCCGTCACCCTAACTCTAACTAACCCAGACCCTAACCCAGACCCTAACCACCCTAACTACTAACCCGTTAGGGTCTGGGTTAGGGTCTGGGTTAGTTAGAGTTAGGGTGATGGAATAGGGTTAGGGTTATCTGTGTCAGGGAAATGTGGTGGTGTTGGCAGTGCCTTCCTAAATAGGCTTAACTCACTGGCCGCCGACCAAAAGTGCACTGGCTGAATACCGGCAACCATTGGCAACACACCTTCGCAGCTACGACACCGCTGATCGCCCCAAGGCCGTGAGTGTGCCGCATATGAGCGGGTGCAAGATTTCCTAACAAGCTAATGCAGACGACCGAGCACGTGGGCGGGCCAAATTAGTTGCATTGAGGTTGGTGATAGAAGGGCATATTATGAATATCAACCCGCGGGGAGGGCGGAAGCCTGTGCACCCGGAGGGGGGGCCTCCGATCCTTTGTGTTTCTAGTTTCTGGTTGCGCATCCAATTCAGCGGTCCAATCGGGCACCGGGGTTTTTTCTTTCATGTCAGGGGTTGACGAGTTGCGTTAAGGAGCCGAAGCTGGACATCTATCAACCGATATCTCTGCAACATTGAATGAATGCGGAACCCTATGGAGGGAGAGACATGCCACCCGTCTACGCTTGCCGTCTTTGGCCTCGCAAGAACAGGTCCGAGGGAGGGGGGGAGGTTAAAAAGTAAGAAGTGAAAGAGATAAAAATGATAATAATAATAATGCCGCGTTTGCGTTGAAATATCAGACTCGGTCATAACCGGCCGGGACGTCCGACGAATGAAAAGCGACGGGGATGTTCATCCTATTTCGTTCCGGTGCTACTACTGTCCCTCCTTTGCTCCGTCTTCCTTTCGGGTACGAGTCAACAACACACACAACTTCCTGACCCTGAACGACTTCCTCGACCGGGATGGGGGGGGGGGGGGGGGGGCTGTTGACGTTCTTTCGACGATACGCATCGTCACCCCGGTCCGCCGACTTGATGCCCTGTTCAGATTGGGCGGACGAATGACGAAAGAATCACCCAAGGGGTACATTGGAGCAGCTGAAGACGAAACCCTAGTGTGGCAATGATGTCTGCTTCGAGGCTGAAAGTTTTCTTTTGTCGAGTCGTGCGTGAGCTGGAAAAAGCTAGAAGCCCAATATCGCTGCTGCCAAGCACAATAACACGAGTAGTATATACAAGGGTTATCATTTCACATACTACTAGGTATATCGCGGGTGGCGTTTCCCCACACGCAAAATCCCTCGCGCCCCGTCCGTCCGAGGACTCCAGTATTTCCCATCCCAGCCGGGGTCTGTTTCCATGATGGGTCTCGTATCGATGACCCCGAATGTATTGCATGCGTCGTCCGTTTGAGACCATGCCGATCTCGACGATCGTCGGGAAGCGTATTTTTGGGCAAGAGAGCGTGTCGCGCGATCAAGTGTCGGGGCTATCAAAGCCAAGTCCAAGGTGAACTTGCGGAGAGCCGTTTCTTGGCGCACAGTAAGGTAAAGTGATGATATCAATGTGTAGAAATGCTGATTAATAATGATTGTTATGGTTCATTCATGCGTGCCCTTTTTTTTCTCTCTTGTGGTTCCAAGTGAATCGCCCGCCGAGGTATGGGCCCAAATCACATATCCGGACGGGCAGGTCCTGGTTCTGCGTCATTCTTTGCAGAGTAGTGTAATCTTTCGCGCCGCTGTTTCTGGCCGTGGCTAAGATGTCCTGCGAGGCGGCGGCGGCGATAGTCCTTGTTGAACGTCTCCTAGTTCGACGTCTAAGAAAGCTTTCGAACGGTCCAAGTCGAAATCCAGGCTCTTGCCAAGGCTGTAGGAGCCGACTGTCAGATCCGGGCCCTCGTTACCCGACAACGGCCACAATTCGGGGAGCGGCGACGCCGGCCGGCGCGGCGACGTAGGCGTGCGAGGCCTGAATGCCGTGTTGTATGGGGACAATGTCGGCCGCCCATCGCTGCTCAATAACGCCCGCTTGCTAGGGAGGGGCGACGTGGGCCGCCGCGGTTTGAATTCCGTGCCGTGTGCTGATCTCGTCGATGGTCCTGCATTGCTGCCCCTCGAGGACCCCCAGCTAGGCAGCGGCGATGTGGGCGGACGCGGCTTGAATTCCGTCTCGTGTGGCGATAACGTTGATGATCCTGCATCGCTGCCCCAGCCGGGGAGCGGCGCCGTGGGCGGCCGCGGCTTGAACTCGGTCTGGAACGGCGTCGCCGAGGAGGGCATGCGAGGGCTGGAGCCCCAGTGGGTTTTGTCGTCGCTGTACTCCTCGGGAATCTCCTGCAGCGCGATCCTCTCGCCCGCGTGCTTGTCGTCGGCTTGGGCGCCGCCCGACACCCGCTTTTTGCTGCTGGTCTTGCTTCCGAACGCCGTGCTGCGGCGGTCAGTCGTGGAGGAGCCGAGTTTCTTGGACGTCAGGGACGTGTGGATCTCGCGGAGAATTGGACGAAGGATAGGGATGCACTGCACGATGATGGTGCCAGTAATCTCGGATGAATACCTACGCAATCTTAGCCAATCTATCCCTCTCCCCGGGTGGGACTTATGGAGTCGACGTGGGCTTGTCTCTCCTGATAAAGAAAAAGAAAAAAAGAAAATGCAAATCTTACCAAACCTGGGACACTCCGTTGCGATCTGATGGACAATATTAGCGGCCGTAGGATCCGTGTAGGTGATTACGTTGACTCACAGATGTACCAAGGGTCGCGGTCATTACCGCTATCTTTCCAGCTGACTCTGATAGCCGAAACAATAGCGACGCTGTGAAGGGTTTAGCATCTTGTCCGAACAGGGTCGAGTAACTGACTCGGGTGCGACTCACATCATTCCCAAACTCATCGTGATGCAGAGGCCGATTTTCTCGGCACGCTTCATCTCCAGTGAGCGGGTGATAAACCATGGGAAAGACGCAAAGACGAAATCCATGATGATGTTGTAAACTGGGCAACAAAGTCAGCCGATGAACAAAGCCCGAGGACAGTGTCGCGCCAATGGCAGACGTACCATTTCCGCCCTCCTTGACGTCGTTACGGGTTTGCTTGTCGAGGCAGAACTGGAGTCGATAGTCGTTGTCGTAAGATTTGCTGCCGCAGACCTTGCCCCACTGGATGAAGACCTTGGCGACCATGTAGATGTTCATCGTGGCGATGCAGAAGTACAAGATCCATCGCTGCCATTGATTGCTCATCCGGATAAGCGTCACTCCAAAGGCCGTCTTGGTCCATGCCTGGCCTATCAACGTGCCGCAGGATGATATGTTGATGAGAATGTGCATGCGGTCGTCCCATGCCTTGGACGAGTCTTCGAGTACATAGCCGGTCGCGAATTCGTAGATGATGAGGCTGTTGTTTGCGAGCAGCACCGACTACACATGCCGTCGTCAGCTTACAAGTCGGGGGGGAAAAAAGGTTGTGTTACCCGTTCCCAGGCCGCCAACCAAACAAACATGAATGCTTGCAGGGAACGTGCATCATGTTCGTGGAAGAGAGGACGAACTGAAGGCGAAGATTTAACTCACCCAAGATACTATAAGAATATAGTCGTCGTACCACAGGCCATGGCGCCTCGTGATCTTACACCAGAGGCGCAGTGCGAGGAAGATGGTTGCACCAGCAAACAGGGACCACAACCCGACGTTCAGCTGCAGATAAGGGTTCACAAAACGGACTGCCTCTTGGTCGTTTTTTTCCCGTGGTTCGATGATCATTGTCACATTCTAGGCCGGGCGTGAGAGCCACAAACCTTGAATGGGGGAGATTCAAGCAGGAGTCGTGGGATGGAGTCGGACGGCAGTCGGCGGACACGAGGCACGGCACGGACGGGATGGGAAAACCAGACTGGGAGGGCGAGGGCCGAGGATGAAGTAGAAACACAAGACGAACCAAAAGAAGGTAAAGAGCGGCCTATGCGCGGGAAAGGGCAATTCAAAGAAAAGGGTAAACGAGTGTATTGGCCGACCTGGCTAGTCAAAGAGAGGCAGCTTGTAAGAGTTAGAGAGATGAGGAGGGAAGTGGGAGTGCGGCACAGGATACAGGATCAGTCGTGATCGGGCACTATCCATCCAAGCGGCACAAGCAATACAGGGAACACCCCCAGACACACACACAAACACGCAACAAACAACAAGGGGGGGCAGGGGGGCGGCCAACGAAGCGAAGGGAAGCGTCGCTTTTGCTGCCCACGTACGCTTCCACCAACGCGAGAGCCAGCAGCTCCTGGAGTTATATGAACGACCGGGGTCGCGAGCGTTGCAGTGCAACTCTGCCCCACCAAGACGCGCAAGGAGCGCCGGCCGGTTCGTCATACGGGCGAGGCGCTTCTTGATCATGTATAAGGCACGCCAAAGAGCCATGCCAAAGGTACCTACATGGCATTGGTGGGTAGTCTTACGCCAAGGCGGGCTGATGCAGTCCAGCCCACGCGGGCGAGCGGTCAGACGGGGCAGGTGAGCTCACGGGAAGGATGGGATGCCGTGCAAAATGGCCTGGGGGAGGCGGAGGACCGTCTGGTACCGGTCATGATGGCTACCAAAAAGAAAGTATTGACGATATCATGCCGAGGGGATCATGCGTGAAAGACCATCATAGCGTCCTCAATGTAACGCACCTCACTGAAACCGCGCTACCACGTGGATAAATAGCAGCTTTCTTCTTTTTCTTCGTTCTCAGGTCGAGATACAGGACCAGGTGAGCCACCGTGGCCTCACCGAGTCAAGATCCCCCCCCAAGCTACATACATACCTAGGTGGTAGTAGAACCAAACTAAACGGGCTGTGAGTGTGTTGGAGTTTCTCCGAGAAGTCGGTGCGACCCTGTCAGTGATCTGCGTCTTCCCCTTCTCGAGCTGGGTTGAACCATACCAATGGGTTCCCGTAAAAAGACTGTGCAACTTTGGGGGGAGCCACGGAGCGTACTCTCGGTCGTTGAAAGCCCTTCAACTTGGCGCCACACAGATGGGTGCGTGGGTAGGTAGTCCGTTCAACGATTCAAACCGATTCCCCGCTTCCATGACTGGGGAGTCCCGGAAACGGCCCATCGAATTCGTGTCGGAAGGATTTGATTTAGATGAGACATCCACACCCCCCCTCCCTTCAAGCAGCTCGCTTCCTGCTCCACTGACCTCTGTATCCCGGCAGATCGTCGCTCGTGTCCACAGTCTACCAAGAGAGCACCCCCGGTACTGCCTCCCAAGAGAAGAATGCCATTGGCTTTTGCGGTTGTCGATTGTTAGCTGGATGGATTTGTGACGGCCCCGGTGACGAGCACTATACCGGGCTTGCTGCGTTCCATCTAGTGGCATCTTCTTGTTGGTTGATGGTCACAAATGCACGCAATGTTTGTCTGTAATCCCCGGGATGGCGATATCACTTGCAGGGATAGGCCTGAACACGATCTCGGGGACAGGGTCGTTGTGGCGTATTATTTCCACCTTGAGTTACATTCTAGCCTTGTCCACCCTGGTCAGGGAGGGTCTGACAACTTCCTCCAATTCTGTTTGGTGGGAGTTTTCCCCCAATCCGGGCTCGCTGGTCGATTCCGTGTGGCCACGCGAAGTCCAACGTTATACCAACAACTTTTCCGAGTTCCCAAAAGAAACTCCGCATATTCCAGAAATGGAATCGTTTCTTGTTCAGGTGGACGATCCTCTGTGTTACCATCGACACTCGAGAGGCGCTGCTACGTATCATTTTGGCGGGCGCCCGCTGTGCGGTCCTATCATCCACTCGTCTCCGGTTGGTTGCCGTCCCATCTTCCGAACCCTTTGATTTGACTGAACTCAGAGCCGCCGGATCATTCGAGGGTTCATGCTTCAAATTCACGTCAATGGAGGGAGGGAATGCGACCTATTTGAAGTTGGTTACGATGTAGGTTTTGTTTCGGCCGAACCGAACCCCGGCTGCCCCTCTCGCCGGTCGCTGTACCATACCTTTACAACCCATGGCTCGGCCAAATAATCACATGCGTCAACTGCTGATGAAATCGGGCATTTTCTATCGCGGCCGCCACATGTGTTGGCGATAGATTAGGGTAGTGGGGAAGGGGGTGGTCCTAGGTAAAGATGGACGGACCACGGGAATTCCCCTTTCCCTCTCTCTCCCCCCCTCTCTCTTTCTGTCTCGCGTATTTTGTTTGTCTTCCCTTTCGGTTCCTTGCCTATCTGTGCCTTTCCGTTTTCTGCTTGTTGGCAGTTGGCCATGTTGGAACAAAGTGTGGCGCGTCAAGTCGCGGTTTCACTTCGGGATGTTGGAGAGTCCGCAGGGTTGCAATCGTCCAGATTAGGATATTAGCAACCGGCCGTCCGAGCGGCCCTTTCCTAGCATGCGGCGGACAGAAACACTCGGTCGCAGTATCCATGGGGGTCTCATGCTTTCAAACAGCAAACTCGGGCCGTGACGAGCCGAAACCCGCGATGCACCCGGTGAAAGGCAAAGGCCGTGAGGAGTTGAAGCTGGAGACGATGAAAGGCCACCAAGATCCACATGCAAAGGTCCAGACTCAAGTCGAAGTGCACACACGGAGCCGCTAGGGTTGGAGTCGGGGGCCCAACATGATCCTTGACTTCGGGAGATTCCAGGAGTGCCGGGCGTGCTCCGCGGACTCGCTCCGATGTGGAACTCTTGGGGTTTGGGGACCCAAGCGACGAATTGCGCTATACGAGAGCGTCGCGCAAATTACGTAGCAATGCCCTATTATCTCAACCCGCAGGGAGACCAATTTTGGTGGCGAACGCAGGTACACCCAAAAGACGGGCGTCGAATTCTAGCTTGCCACCCTATGACGGCACGGGGGAAGCGAGCCTGCAAGTGGTATCGGAGATGGCTCCCCGAAAGACATGCCATCGCCGGATGAGCGCAATGGAGAGACCAATTGGCGGGGAAAGGGAGGGATGGTGTTTGTTCTCGTCACACATGTCCTACACCAGAAGCCATTGCAACGGCTCCAACGGTCGGCCTACTCTAGGTATCGACACGTGGAAATAGCTTGTGCTCTCTATTACCCAGGTAGTGTGCAGTCTCAGCCCCCAAAGGAGCAAGCCGGATCACTGCCCATTCAAGGAAACGTCTGCCGTGCTGGACAGCCGCTTGTGGCGTCATCGCCAAGAGTACATAGCTTCACGTCTATCGAGCATCAAATCCGAGGCTCCCTCACGCCTGGGCAGCTACGTGATTCAGGCAGTGGTGGTGCTCGTCTGCAGCCTCATAGTGCACAGGCGACCTAGCCATCGCATCTTCACCGGCGATGTTGAAGAAGATATCCCATGTATTACAGCGGTCCTTGTTGTGACTCACGCACATGGACGCTTAGCGTCGAGTCAATCTAAACAAGCAACCCTGACACAGAATCTACCAAACGTGTGGTCCGGTTCTTCATCGGAGCTCCATTGCAGCTCACTATCGAGTATCGCAGAAGCCCAAGCAGGCGGTGTGCCAAGGACATGTAAGCTTGAATCTTGGTTCATCGTCACGCGGAGATGCACGTACATAAAGTCAGCAATGTGCAGCCACGTCGCAAGCCTGGCTGCATGCATGCCGCGGAAACTCGCGACTCGAAGCGTTCCGCCAATTGAAACGCAGTTTCTCGACAACCAACTCGACTAAACTGGCCACTGGAAGAAAAATGAAATAACAAAAGGGGGGAGCCTTTAGGCGATCCTAGCGTAACAAATTTGATGGTGTAGCGGAGGGGAGAGGCCCGTCATGCGTGATGCGGGGTTTACCCTGGACGAGCATCTACGGTCATGACCATGACGATGGCAACTCCAACGCTACAAGAGATATGTAGGCGCGTCAATGGAAGCACTCCAAATTCTTGTGAGATCAGAACATCTGATAGTGTATCCATGAATCAAACACGGCGTCAGAGCGGCTAGATTTTGAAGCTGATACGGTGTTGTCGCTGACGACGATTTACGACTGCGGTAACGGCCTTAACTAGCGGCTTAGCAAGCTCATCGCCAGTCTTCTCAGGATTATTGCTCTCATGGCCGGCCAACTTCCGCCTTCATCCTATCCGTCTGTCGCTTCTTGTGCAAGTTCATGGACGTATACTTGAATGCAATGATGCGAGAACCTAGCTAAGCTACTTACCTTTGCGTCAACGCTAAGTAATGGTACGCTACCGTTGACAAAACTTTTCTCTCGTTCCTCATTTCTAGTCTCTGATGGGTTTCTCAAACATGAGACGGGTAGCAGAATGATCAAGGACGGGAAAAGAACAAGGTTTTTAGTTTCTGGAACTAAGGCTACTATGAGACCACGAAGTGAAGCTGGACACATGAAAGTATGTACAGTAACTGGATTCGGTGTACTGAATAACTATGTTGGCATGCATTATGAGCCTTAGAGATTGGACATAAGTCATAGGCCATCACCACGTATTCTTCATATTTGACTTTTTTGTACTTTGCTTGCAAAGAGTTTCTCGGCGAGAGAAATAGGATATAAAATACGATGAAAAAAGAGTAAAGCCCTTCATAAAGGCTTACTCCATATGAACCCAGGTCCCTGGTGTGTGTGCAATATTCTGAACTGTTATAATTTGATACTCAAATCTTACGAAGATATGCTCCGAAGGATATCAAAGATTTGAGCTGTAGTCTTATAGTACTTGTATAGTTTTATCCTACGCTATTTACATTTTCCTCCTTATCCAGTGATATAACAGCTCATACAGTTTCAGAGTAGGTCTTTTTACGTTCTAGCCACCAAAAGAGGTTTAGTCTAGTACACCCTATACACGGAAATCACATGACGTATAGCCTAATACGCAAACACATTTGATCTGTGTTAGAGCTTAACATGACTTAGTGTTGAATAAAGAACGTAATAGTTTAGAGCAGCTGCTGTTACAGGTCTCACTTCAATCGTGGCTAGCAACGATATCAGCTATGAACATAATTCCGGTTGCGTTGAGCCTCACGCCAAAGTCATAACAACTTCAACATTTCAGCCAGGTATGTTTAACGACGGTATTACTAATGTGCCAAACTTGACGACTCCACTGAATCTGTTATCAACGTCGTGAAAACTCGTGCGTCTCGAGTCACGCGGAGGTCGTTTCACTCAATTATCTCCAGGCACCTCGCAGGACACATCCAAGCTTTTACAAGAGCCCGACAGGAAGCCGACCAGCTCTAATTATACAGTGGCTCTCTGCGGTAGATAAGCTCCAGGGACAGGAAATACCAAACTGGATAGAAGATAAATAGAGAGTTGATGATATGGTACGCATGCACTTGCCGATAATCATCGCTTGGCAGTAGAGCTTCAGAGGGCCATGTATCCAGTCTATCTAGCGCGGGATAATAGGCCTTTACTAGTGTGGATTTAAATGGTTCTGGTTCAAGCTTAAATAGTCGATAACAAATGTGTCATGAGTCACAAGTAACATAAGGCGTTAATAACTGCCCCTAATTGACAGCGTTTTCTTTTGCGACAAAATGACAACCAAAAACCTCAAAACTCTACTTAAGGTTTAATAGATGGTATAGAAGACCGTCGAGTAAGCGAGGCTCAATAGACACCGTTTTTTCGGACAAATACTTTAATTTGCGTAGTTCGCTGAACGTCTCACAAGAATTAGGCCTGCGCTCGGTTTCCAGACTGTATAGCTACGTAATAATGGAAAACATTGGCAAATGAGCTTTTTTCAAACCTCATGTTGCAATAGACTTGCTTTGCTGCGAGCAAGGACACTGGAACTAGGGATGGGAAAAGCTACTTGGGCGCTATTGTCGACCTTCGCTATGGCCTCGAGAGTCAAGCCATGGGTTTAAGGGAGAGTAAGAAGGGGCCGTCTTCCTAGCTTTCCATTTTGTTATGGTCTTTGACATTCAAGATACCACACCTCTGACTACAACATTAGCTCGTTTGTAGATGCTTGGTGCTTCTGAGGGGCTGCAGCCAACATCTGGTAGATATGGTGCCGCCCCAAGCCATGCGCATTAGAACTGCTGAAATATTGGTGCATGTCAAGAATCGCCCAGTAGCTTCACTCAAGAGAGGGTGGGGGATGATGCGGTTGAATAGGATTGTATGTATTTGATGCGCGTTAATACAGCTATTTACACCGAACCTGCTTTGTGAAACGGGCTGCCTCCGGCCGAAGCTCATCTCCAGCGACAAAGTGTCGAGGAACGATCATCAAGGCCAACATATGTACATTGAATAAGAGTTTGTCCAATCATGCAACTGTAGATCGAAGACGGGCATAAAAGATTCCCTCCACGGGGCGCAACGCTGCCTTGACTGATCTCAATCCGACAGGCCCGCCATCCCTCATTGTGGTAACGTGTTCCCTCATGTCATGGTCTCGTGCAACGAGAAACAGTTTAGTTGGCGACGACGATGTCGCGAGCGTGGCTACGGCGCTTCTTGGAGCTGTAGACAGCGGGGCCGGGAATGGGGTAGCTGGTGGCACCGCTGTAGATGTCGAAGAGGACGCCCTTGTCGGTAGCAGTGTAGAGGCTGGTGCCGGCAACGCCCGAAGGGTTGGCAGAGCCACCGCCGGTGACTTGGAGGTTGATGCACTGGGGGTAGAACTGAGCACCGTTCTGTTGACCGGCGCTGTGGAGGGCGATGATCTCGTGACGGAGGACGTAGTTGCCGGCGGCGATGTCGCTGGGAATGGTGACCTCCCACTTGTTGCCGTTGCTGATGAGCTCTTCGGCCGCCCACTTACCGCCGCTGAGACCCTTCTCGGAGATCTTGAAGAACTTGAGGTTGGTCTTGGTGGCGGAAGAGCAGTCGCCGCTGCACTTGGCAAGGTACTCGATGACGGGGCCCTTGTGGGAATCGGGCCAAGTGTTCCAGGCGAGGGTGATCTTCTCACCGGCAGCAACCGTGACGCTCTTCTTGCCGGGAGTGGCCGACTTGTGGCAGATGATGTCGGGGTTGTTTGCGGCGCTGGGGGAGACGAAGCCGAGATCAGGCTGGTCGGCGTTCCAGCCAGGGGTCTCCGGCTTCGGGTTGGCGTAAGGAGCGGTCGAGGGGTTGTAGTTGGTGATTGTCTGGCCGCCGGCCGTGATCTTCTCAACGAAGCCGTGGGCAGAGACGGCGGTGGCGCCGAGGAGAGCGGTGACGAGAGCTTTGGCGTACATCTTCAGAGTTGTTTGGTAGGTTGGGGGAAATGGGTATCTTGCTAGCGCGGAAAGAGTGAATGAATGGCTCACAGAGCAAAGAATGAATGGGGTTGAAGATGATGGAGAGCTGAAGAGCAACGGATGTGAAGAATGATGTGAGAAGCGTGCCTAGGAGAGATGCAATACCGCCGGTTGGAACGTCTTTCTTATAGTCGTTTCTGTGCTCCCTTGCCCAGACAAGAGTTCGGATGTCAAGCAAGCCACCTCGTGAACTTCATGGAGTCATGGGCCGCAATCCCGTCAACGGGCCAAGCCCCTTCTCTGAAAAAACTACTGAGTTTGAGCCTGTCAATCGGAGGCCTTCATCACCCGCCCCTGTTTCCTGCCGGCATTCATAGGCGCCGGCAGTGGCAACAATTCCCCCTAAACATGCCCTCCTATTCTAAAAGGAAGGTCGATGTCTTGGTCCGTCGGCTCGCAGAGCATCCTCGTCGGTACACGTGGGCGCCAGCCAGTAGAATCATCGGTAGACATTAAACGCGCGAGAAAGACCACAAAGGCGGAGCGTTGGGGCTGGTCTCGGAGTTCACAAAACAATCTACTTCTCACGGAGGCAGTGGGGCAAAAGTCTCGGCGGGATCGGTGACCGCATCGGGGCCGGGGTTGTGGTGTGGTCAGGCGAGCCATCGGGACGGCCAACGGACACCCGCGTCTAGTGTGCCACTGTATCTGAGCAAAACGGATGACGCTTGTGTCTAAGCCTGGGCCAGTCCGCGGCCTTTGATGGATCCCGACTGATGCAGCATGACACGTGGCGAAAGTCAAGTTGTTTGCCAAGTGCTCAACCAGCGTCAATGGAAACCCGACTAAGCGCCGCATCTATAGTGACCATGCCTGCATGCGTTTGCTCATTGACACAAACTGATGCCGCACTGCGTGTTGAACTCGAGCTATCAACATTTCTTGTTGACAATCGGGTATGATTTCACCATTTCGGATGCGAGTGGCAACTTTTCCTCGACTACGGGTACTCTGGCAGATAGATGTCAAGGGGCAATGTAAAGGCCCCGACAGAAAATCCGGAGAAGGCTGTAGGGATCGGCACTTCTTGCTGCATAGCAAGGGGCTGATGACGATTGTGGCTGGCCGCGGAGCATTTCTCCGTGCGGCCCTTTCTGGCAATCAATTGAACGTGACCAGCAACGGATGCCACAGACGCCGCGGGGAATTTAATTTGCATGCCGCGTCGTCGTTTGTACATCGTACACTAGACAACTCGACCCGATGTTGACAGGTCTTTGAAACATGGGAGAGGCAGGGGTCCCCTCGCTCATCAATATCCAGTCAAGAAGCGGAAAAGCAAAACTTCAATTACCCAGTCTTGCGTCCAGTATAGTCTCTATAGGCCTGGGTTCTTCCTCCGCCTCCCTCGAATCCCTGCTTGGTTCCACCTCAGCAATCAATCCGAGCAAAAATCCGGTCTCAATCCACATGAAAAGGGGGGCGGAACAAAGGGGCCAAAAAGCAAACCAGAGGCCTCGCAGCCATTGCCTTACCACAATGTTTGTTCCAACTCTTTATGCATAAGATTCTGACCAGGAAAACTTGTAAACAAACGCAAACACCAGGGTTGATTCTTCTGTACTAGCGCGGGGACCCCTTGTCTTGATTACATATGTATTCAAGCTTATTGCCCCTGTTGAGTTGTTCTGCAGCTCCGCCGTTGGCGAGGGGTAGCTCACGAATCACCCGCGTTTCTACGGAACCCAATGTCTTCGTGTCAGCATTATCCCAGCAGCAATACTTCAAAATGTAGAAGAAGTAGTCAACCGACAACTTTCCGACGCCAAGCTCAGTTGATTGGTTTCGAACTTGACTATGTATGAATCACCAGCACGAAATAGACCATATATTCAATTTCAAACTTGAACAGCCTGAGAGGGCTGGATTAGAATTGACCCTAAAGTTATTGTACTAAGGCCCGCGAGGTCATCGGGCACTAGGTAGAGGCCTACGAAAGGCCTGGCCAAGTCTAAAGGTGATACTTGATGATACACGGAGCCAAAATTAATGTACCAAGAAACTCCTCTCAACCTCTCAAGTATTCAAATTTCTCCAAGGGAAAAGCGCGTAGCTTAGTGTGTACGGTCACATTGCAAAGCCACAAGTAGCGCGTCGGTCTATAAAGTCGTATGGTTTGCATTTCTTGTGTTTCAAACTTACAGCATTTCCACACAGTAAAGACTAGCAACCCTTGGGCGACTCAAAAATCTCCCATTACCTAACAAGACTTCCTCGAGTTCCCAAAACCCCCCCCCCCTACCATTCTAATCCGAATTTACTTCTTATCGCCAACAGGGACAGGGCATTTAGCAGCCAGCGTAGATGGCTTGGCATGAGTATTAGCAGATTGCTCAACTCAGAAGACATGCACCCCACCACGAAGAGCTTACATTGGGCGAACAGGGTGTATGTGTCGGCATGGTTCAAGTTCTGGGCTGCGCTCAAGCTGCGAACAAAGTTGTATCCGTATCCACCGTAGTCAGAAGTGCCTTTGATCTGGCGAAGATGGGTCATCTCGTGGAGACTATCAGGAACAGTCAGCGCTCAAATCCACCTCGACGAAAGAAGCATCAAGATCACCTACATGGTGGTCTGCTGGTCCTGGGCGTGGCAGGTTGAAGAAGCAGCGGCCATGTTGTTGAAGAAGTAGGGGCAGTTGACCATGTAGTTCTGGGCCGGGACCGTGTAGGCAATGACGCCATTGGAGCAAGCACCGTATACGTCGGTGCAGTACTGGCGAGACACACCAGAGGTGGTACTTCCGCACTCGGACACAATGTTGCGAAAAACCGTGGCAACGGAGTTGCGGGTTGCAGTCGTCGAAGACTTGAAGTACTCTGTCATGCGAGCGACGGGGCCGGAGGCGGCGGCCTGCGAGGCAGCAGCGGCAAGAGCGCGGCAGCGGCTAATGGCGTTGACCTGTTGGTAATTAGTATCATCATAACTTCAGATTGCGCAATCCCAAAGCTCGATATCCCGGAAGTCAAGCAACAAACCAATACCAACTCCGGTACCCGAGCCCGAGATGGGTGCCGAGGGTGGCGACGGAGGGCATCAGAATGGAAAACGGAGGACCCACAGTAGCGGTGCGGCGGGTGCCGGTGCAGTCGGACTGGACGATGGTGCGCTTGGCCAGGAAAGCGGCACGAACGGAGGCGGCCTCGTCACCGTTGATTTCTGTATGGACGCTGTTGCTGGAAAAGGGGATGGTGCCGGCGATCTCGGTAGAGTCGACATCGGCGTAGAGGAAGGAACCCTGAGTGACAATGTCGACGGCACCCCCCTTGCTAAGGTCGTGGAGCTCGGCAGCATCAAACTCAACCTCGAAGGTCTCACCCGCAGCAACGATCTGGAAAGCCTCCTCGGTCAGGCCGGTGGTGGAGATCTGGAGGCGGACGCCGTCAAAGTCGATTTTGCTCCCTGTTTCTGGTCAGCATCAATATTTTCCCGGGACAGACTCGCAGGGCATGTACCGGCGGCGAAGACCTCAACCTTCTCGACGGGGGACTTGTCGAGGAAGGTGCCGGTCTTGAAAAGCTTGATATCGGAGTCACCGGTGTTGGTGAGGACGGCCTTGACACCGGAGTTGCCAAGGGCCTCGAGCTTGACGTTGAGAGGAGACGTGTCGCGCTTGGCCATGTCCACATTGACGGCACCGGCCAATGTGGCCAGCAGGGAGACACCGATAGAGAACTTCATTTTGGCAACTGGGAGGCAGGATCGAGGCCGGTAAGGAGGATGTAGTTGGGGGTGGTAAGACAAGAGAAGCATTCAAAAAGCCGGGCTTCATTCAAGTCTCTTTACAGTTTTTTCATTTTGTAACGTTCATCTCTAGATCCATCCTTGTGATGCCCGTTGGTAGCTAAAGACCGGGGGGTTTCCAACTAAAGCGAAAGAGGAAGATGCAACGGCCGCCCAGCCGCTTGGACGGACTGAATGACACCCTAGAGTTTACATTGGAATGTACATGCCCAACATATGCCAGGGTTGCTGCGACCGTTCTCATCCTAGAATACGACCAGTCCTGATGCTGTCACTGCTTCCATTCGAAGGCATCAATTTTGCGTATTTGACAATACTGTTTAAGAAACGTGAATTCCCACATTTCCGAAGAAAACCAAGAACAGAACTGCCATATATTGACTGCCAGAAGTCCTTAAGAGGTACTCATAGAAGCCTCGGACTCTCGCGAGCTCAGCCTCCATCAACCAATGACTCCGCGATGTTAGCAATCCATCACGGTCGGCAATCTGGTGCCAGATGCAGGCACCCAGTGAGGATTACCAATGACTGTGACCGAAGTTGATGATCAGCGACTCACAGGATTAACGTCAAGCGAAAGCGGACAATGACATATTCACAAAGCTGACTTGCCAAGAGGTTGCCAAGTACACAAGCCGGAGACTAGTTCGGGGGAGGAAGGAGTCAAATAATCATGAAACTACCAAGGTTAATACCTTCTTTTTACGTATACGTTAGCACGATCAATGAAAATGGGGGATATGGCCGTCAAGAAACCATGGTTTATTGAATGAGCCCTAATAAGGCCTATGCAAGTGTATGGCATGCCGTTGGGAAATAGGACACTTCCGGAGGTGAGCACAGCATTTTTAATTATCGCTCGAACTTCGCTACGCCCTCGAAATCTACTAGTTATCAACCATAAGAGTGAGCTTTGGATGTGCCATCGCTAAGTTCGATATCTTATAAACATCGCGGTAACTTTGTCTATAAGCTAAAAGCGCAAGCAACCTTGACAGAGATTCCAAGTTGTCTCCAGCAATCCATGTCTCAATATCACCTAATCAGTAAGTTATTTGGACAGGTACGTAGATACAAAACCATTAAAACTCGGCACTCGACTACCTCTGCAAATATCAGGTCATGTTTTTCGTTTCCACCACTGGGAACCGGAATCCCCAAAGACCTTCCCCCTTAGGTCTGGCGATTGAGGTGCGAGTGGGCATGCCAACTGGAGCTGCTGATCCGTACTCCCTGGGCGTGCCAGGTACGGAGCGGTAGTTGATACCGTAGCTTATTTCTTATTGTCTCTTGGTGCTCTTGGCAATAACACCCCCGCCTCCAACTATCAAGTCCGTCCCTCTCCCCGCAAGAAATTGACTGCAGTCTGCCGACGACAGCAAGCTGAAACACGGCGAGATAATCTGAATGATTGCCGTTGTATTCGGCCCCAAGGCCAATAATGCCGTCTCCTCTGACGCTGGAGCCTTGTTGCATCCATGCCTCAGCGACGACTATCAGAAGAGACAGGTCATAACAGAAGCGAGAAGTATGCCTGTCGACATCTCGGCTAGTCTTGGGGCATGACGGAGGTCTGCGTGTTGAATAGCGGATATGGAGGCTAAGGAGTTTTGCGGTCTTTGCTCTTGAGAGACTGTGCTGTAATTCCCATAAGAAGGGCAAGATCTCACGAGAGTGAGAGGTAATTATTAGATTTCCCTTATTTATTAGGTAGGGAAATTTATCCTGGGTATATTACTAATGTTTACGTAGTAATATTGTCTATTCTAGCCTACTAGGTTATTTACTCTACTATGCCTGATCCCATTGGCAATTCCGTCCAGGTAATTGAGAAAGGCCACTAGCTGTTTTCCAAGCCCATCTGAATAGGTTTGTAGGCTAGCAAGTCGCTGTTTGCACAGATCACCGTACGTACTCCGGATCGACGTCACCACTGAAAAGTGTTGGATGCCAGTTGCGATCTAACTCAATTTTCATAAGAGGGTATGATTGATAACCATGATTGTTTTGGGCCTAAGTGCCTGCTAATATTGATGGGATCAATAATATAGGTAATGCTTGAAAGTTCGAGTGTCCGCCATGGCTATCATGTGGGAAGTCGGAAAGGGTGAGCTTCAGTGTTGAAGACGTATTCATCCAAGCTGATTAGGTCGGGTGAAGAGAATATGAGATAATAATATTTGAGCGTCTCGGAAAGCCAGAAGCTCTAGGAACATGTTGATGTTAGTGATGCACTCGTCACTTGGGACCGGACATTGGCAGCGGGAGAAGGACATACCTCCATAGAGTCTGTTTTCTCGGTCTTATCAGCGGGGGCGGTGACATCAGCAATTGCAGAGTTGGCAAACTCCGTCTTGGTCGCTTTCATGACCGATTGGAACATATTCCAGGCGATATCCTGTAGGTCTTCCTGACCTGTCATCCTATAAAGGAGAAATATGCTTTCGATGGCTTCAGGGCGCAGTATATACCTGGGATCGCGTGCATTCTTGAAGCCTTTCCGCAGTCTTTTGTCGCCTTCCTGCTCCCATATCTTCTCGTCCCAAGGGCACTGCTCTATTGTTGAGAAGCAGGCAATCAGGTTGGATATCTCCGGCATGACACCCGCAGGCATAGCATCATAGGCCCACGCACAACCGCGGGCAAGACGATTGCCGAGCTCGACGTGACTGTCGATCGCAAACAACTTACCACCCAGACCCATCATTCCGCCCGCGAAGCAGGACACATGCTGAGTCTCAGCGATATGATCAACTCGATCCGGGTGAACACGTGCGTCGCCCGCCAAGAGGACATCGACATTGTCCTCGGTCATGGGCCGGAACAGCAGGTGCTGCTCGACAATCGCCATTGAACCAACGTACATCTTCTCGTATGTCTTGTCTAGACCACCAAGAAGGGTGTACATCTTGGGCAGGTACTCGTAGAGCGAATCTGCGAGCGCGCCTAGCGAGAAGCCACTGTCTCCATCGACTCTCTCGTCCTGGAAATTGATCAACTTGGGCCACATGCCAGGAAGCTTAGACTGATACTGTGTGCGATCGAGGAAGCGTATGATGCGCTTGACGGCGTCGTAGTATTTCATATCGCCAGTAAGCTGCGAAAGGCGTGTAAACTCGAGGGATAACGAGCAAGGTGAGGCCGACGGGTCGGCAGTTCCCGCTCGCTGAGCACCCTTCTTGGCATTCTCAAACTTCATCCAGAACCCGGGCATCCGGTTGGGCGTGTCGAATCCCATGTAGAGCATATCCCCAAGCTCTCTCGCCTTCTTGAGAAGGGCCACCTCGCCACTGAGATCATAGGCGCTAAGCAGGCCGCCCAGATGGCGGATTGTGATCTCGAAGATATTGACACTCGTGTCGGTAGTGTTGGCCCAATCCAGCTGGGCAGCTACCTCGGCCGCGGCATAGAATTCTGTGCGGAAGCCCATGATCCACAGCGTGTCCATGGAGTCGACCAGCGAGGCGGCCCATCCTCCGAATGTATCCCTTCCCTGGGCGCTCACGGGCGCCAGCTCGTCGCGGGCCCACGCGTAGCGTTTATAGGCATCGTAGCTCTTCTTGAAGGCGTCTCGAACAGCCTTCTGGCGTTGAGGTGCTTCTGGGTGCGGGTTCACGGGACCGTGGACGTGCTGGATACGGGGGAGCCGAAGCGGTTTACCCGTCGGCAGAGGCGTGATGGGGTCGGAGACGGGATAGAATTGCTGCGCCGCCGACCAATTGAACGAACTCGGGCGGAACTGGACATTTGGCTGCGGTGGCTTCTGCGCCTCAAGCGAAACAATGGCGAGCTCGGACGACCGGTAAGTGCTGTAGAACAGAAACACGACGATGAGGATGAGCAGGGCAATCAAGGTGAGGCGCGGAGTCCGACGTGGTACAATCATTATTCTGAGCGTATTTCCATGGACTAAATCCGTCGAGATGAGGTGTCCATCTTGCTGCAGGGTGACAGGGAGGGATCAAAGGGGACCACACCATATAAATGCACCCAGTCAAGGTTTGCAAAATCGTCATAGCACAAGGATACGATGAAGCTTGACGGCCACCTTGGACGCCTGGAATGCATAGGACGCATGGGACGAGCGCATAGACGAAAACATTGTAGGTATTACCGGCCTGTCGGCAATGGTGGCAACGGGCTGATCAACAGTTCTGTGCTGCGGGTGCTTAGACAAACGACTGACGTCCGAAACATACGAAGACTCACGAACAGATCACAGATCAGATACATGTCTCCCTTATGGGCGCCGAGGCCTGGCTCTGTTACAAAAGAGCCGTAGACACGCGGTCATAGCTTCTAGTTCCATCTCACCCCCCCCTCCAACCTCCCTTCCACCCTTCGACGACGGTAATTGTTTCCGTACTTAAATTAGAGTTTGCTCTCACAACCCGACGGTACGGTAAGGTTTGTGAAGCGCAAGCCGTCCTGCCTTGGCGTGGTCGTTGGCCAAGCGCTTGAAGAAACTCTGCTCTGCCAACCGGTATCTAGCTGGGGATTGAGTAATAAGCCGTCATCAACTAACCTCTTTAAAGATGGGAAAGTTTGGGCTTCAACCCAACCCGCCCGGCTACGCGCTATGGTTCTTGATAATGGGGGTGACCAAATGTCTCCCCACGCGATGTTCTAGCCCAATATAACGCAGCAAGTAGAGGCTGGGATGAAACTAAACCATCAATTCACCGTTACATCCTAACATGAGTGAAAATACATTGTAGAGAGAATCAAACGCCCTTAACCCCCCCCCCCCCCCCCCCCCCCCCCCCGCCGGCACCCGTATCAACATACCCGAATCTAGGTTTCTATGATGCCTCCTGAGTGAGGAGCTTGCTCTTGCCAGCCAAGTCCGTGGCAAGCTGCCTCATCGGCATGTTGGCCATGATGTCAAAGACGCTGATCTCGACCGCCACCTCCTTGGCAATCCAGTTTCTGACCTCAACAGCAACCAAGCTGTCAACGCCATAGGCACTCAACGGCTTTCCCGCATCAACATCGTCCTCGGGCATCATCATCAACTTGGCTAGGCGCTGCACAAGAGCAGACGTGATCAAGCGAACCGCCTCGTCATCAGCCTTCCCACACCGGACAAGCTCGTCGCGGAGCGAGACGCTGGCGGAACCGCCGGCACCGGAGCCCGCGGCCGTCTTCCTAAGACCAGCGAAGCGCTGGTCCTGAATCCAGTACCATGCGTCATCGTGTTCGTTGTAAGGCAGACCGCACATAACCTGGGGAGGGTGCGCTTCCGAGCCTTCTAGGGCAGTCGCCATGAGTCCGTACAGATCACTCTTGTGCATAACCTTGAGACCCATGGCCTTGACGTGGTCGACGTACTCGTCGTGCTCGGCGACGAAACCGACGCTGAGAAGGTACCCAATGTCGATGGTCATGGCACGCAGGCCCTGACTGCGGCGGTAAGCGGCAAAGTAGTCCTGGAAGATGTTACCGCAACCATAGTTGCCCTGTCCACGGTGGCCCATTACACCCGCTAGAGAGCTGAGCATGACGAAGAAGTCAAGCTCTTTAGGCAACAGCTCGTGCAGGTTCCAGGTTCCGTGAACCTTGGGGCCAACGGTTGTACGAACATGATCCGCGGTCATCTTATCAAACAGGGTGTCCTATATTAACTTGTGGTTAGCGATGCAACTCGTGGTAATGAGTTGAGGGTATCGGCCGAACTTACCCTGAGAACCATGGCGCCAGTGACGCATCCCTTGACAATGGGGACGTCCTTAGACTTGAGGTCATCCAGAACTTGTTGAAGTGCTGCCTTGTTTCCAACGTCGCAGTCGTATGCATACGTGGTGGCTCCGTAAGTCTTCTGAAGCTCAGAAGCAAAGGCCTTGTTCTCCTCGCCGCTGGCAGCAGAACGAGACAGCAGAACCAGATGCTTGGCACCCTTCTCAGCAAGCCAACGACCAATCTCCTTGCAAATACCACCGACACCTGCAATGACGTAGGTAGCATCCGCCTGGATACCAACGCGGGGGATCCGGGGAACGGCGGGGACCATGTCGGCGTCGTCGACGCGCACGACAACCTTTCCCATGTGCTTTCCAGCCTGCATGAAACGGAACGCCTTCTCGACATCGGCCATCGAGAACATCTGGATCGGCGCGATCGGCCTAACGGAGCCGTCGTGGATGAGTTTGGCCGTATCCTCCCAGAGAGCAACGGCGCGAGGCGTAGGGTTGTTCTCAAAATCCAACAAGTTGACACCAATGTATGCCTTGTTGTCCAGGAAAGGCTTCATGTCGAGACCGGTGTTGGCAAACAGATCCGCCTTTCCAATCTCCAAAAAGCGTCCAAACTTTGCCAGGCAGTGCCAAGACAAGCGGAGAAGCTCGCCGGCCAGGGAGTTGAGAACGACGTCCACGCCCTGGTCATTGGTGGCTCTCATAACGGCCTTGGCGAAGCTGACGTCACGACTGCTGAAGATGTGATCCTCGGGGATCCCGTATTGGTCCATGATGAGCTGTTTCTTCTCGTCCGACCCAACAGTAGCGAAGATCTCGGCTCCCTTGCGCTGGGCAATCATAATGGCAGCCTGACCGACACCACCGGCGGCGGCGTGGATGAGGATTTTCTCGCCCTTGACGAGGTTGCCGGCAGTGACCAGGGAATAGTATGATGTGAGGAAGATGAGTGGCATGGACGCCGCCTCTTCAAAGCTCATCTTCTCGGGCACGGTAATGGCGCCCTTGGCAGGGAAGCGGACGTATGTGGCGAAAGTATCGCAAGATGCGGTCATTACACGATCCCCGGGCTTGAAGTCCTTGACGGCCGACCCCACACGTGTGACAAGGCCTGATGCATCGACACCGAGCTTGTTCTCGGCGAGGTTTCCCAAGGCGACGAGGACGTCCTTGAAGTTGAGACCCACTGCCTTTACCTCAACCTCGATCCAGTCTTCGGGCAGGGGCTCGTAGTAGACTTCGTCCTCCTCCCATCGAAAGGTATCGAGAAGACCGGGGGTCTTGATTGTGAGCTTTAGGGGACGCCCGCAACCCTTGAACGACACGAGTTCCGGCTGGCCCTTGGCTTCGTACTTGCGAAGAGAAGCGTCGACGTCGAGGGTTCTCTCTACTCGCGGCACGTAGACAGTGCGACCGCGGGCAGCATACTCCCCGTCGAAACCATCGCTGCGGCTGTGGCTCAAGGCTACCTTGAGAACGTTCTTGGCAGCGTCATCAAAGTCAATGCTGCTGGGCGTCTCCAAATCAAGAGTAGCAAGGCGGACTCCTGCGTCTTCGTTGCGAATGGCCCTCGAAAGACCAACCATCAGGGACTTCAGTGGTTCCTGGCAGTCCATTACGGCACCGCCAGTGATCCAAAGCGTCCCAACAGACCCGAGGATGACTTGGCGCAACCTCTCCCAGTTGTTGTCTGTGAGGTCGGAGAGGACTGGGCTCTCCCACTCCGCAAGAGAGAGGCAATACTTTCCGTTCAGCTGGCTGTTGGAAGCGTCAATGTCGTTCCACTGAATAATGGTGACATCCTGGCTCGCAGAAGCGAGTTGCTTCTGAATCGACTGGATGAGCTTATCGGATGCCTCGGAGCCTGTGCTGACAATGACAAACTGAGACGGGCCGGGGATTTCTTGCTCCGGTTTCGTCGACAGAATTAAAGAGACAGGCTCTTTCGAGGTTTCTCGGTCACCACGGATGTCGACGTCGACACCCGAAAACCCAGCCTTTAGCAATGCAGTGTCCCATTCCTCGACGTCGAGGAGAGGGCCACCCGTGCGGCCATCGTCCTCGCCAAGCCACCATCCAGGTAGGGGACCCATAATGAAGCCCGAGAAGATGCGCTTGATTGTGACTTCTGAGAGCACAAGTCTGCCACCAGGTTTGAGCAGAGACTTGCAGTGGGTCAGGGTCTCTTGAATGCTCTTAGTAGCGTGGAGGACGTTAGCGCAGACAATAAGGTCGTAGCTCTCGGGCGTAAACCCCTGCTCCGTGGGCTCGCTCTCGATGTTCAGAGTGGTGAACTCCATGATTGATACATCTTTGGAGAAGCGGTCAGCGGCCTTGGCGAGGAAGCCCGGGGATATATCCGTGAAGCAGTACTTGGCAGCCTTGGAAGTGCCATCTGCATTGCGAAGGCGCTCGAGGACGTGGTAAGTAGTACCACCAGTTCCGGCTCCGATTTCCAAGATCTTGACCCCGGGGCTCTTGTCCGCGATCATTCCCACGTACTCGGCGACATTGGTGTTGAAGCTAGTTCCGAAGGCGCCGCGGTAGAACGAGTACAGAAGGTCACCCTCAGTCATGACCTGCAGGGGCTCGACTTCCCGTGTGAAGATCCTCTTGAGGTTCTCTCCGATGCGGTCGACCATCTGCACTGTGATGTCGCCGCTCTCGGACAGAATGATCCTCTTACGCGCAGCGTCCAATTCCGCCTCGACCTCTGTCTCATCAGCAGAGAGAGGGGGAAACTGCTTGATGGTGTCGCGCATCCACTCAACATAAAGCTTCCAGAAGCCATCTTGGGGTACGAAAGGCTTGCCTTCCTCGCTTTCGAGCCAGGCAAGGCATCGGTAGATGTGTACCAGACAGACGTATTCGAGCTTGTCAAGAACTGATTCATCGTCCTTGCTCTTGAGAGTGCGCCTGTACACCAACTCTTTGATCTGAGAAGGCTCAAGCAGATCGGCATCCTCGTGCCAGGTCTGGCCAAAGCAAGAAGCCCTCGTCTCCTGGGTCTTCTGTGCGTCTCCTTCGCCGACAGAAGCCAGAGAAACACCATCCATGATGATCATGGGCTCTGACAGGTCCTCTGAGATGGTGATAGAAGACTTCCAAGTGGTGTAGCTGGTCTTTTGAGCAGTGGAGCATCCGTGTAGCTTAGTTCCTGGAACTCCCGAAAGCTTAGTCGACACGAAGATACGGTCAAAAGAAAACGGCACTACCGCTTCGTTGAGAGACTGGTCTTCGCCACTGATGGAGGGAAACAGAAGGTGGAGCACAGAATCCAGTGTGGCAGGATGAACGACGTTGGGGTACTCGAAGCCCTTAGGCATGACAGACTTTGTGTCTGGGACACTGATGACGCCGTAGCTTGCATTTGGGCCCGCAAACAGCTCAGTCATGTTCCGGAATGTCGGCCCATACTCCATGCCGATGGTCTCTACGGTATCATAGAGGAAGTTACGCGCGGGCTTCTGGCAGATTTTCTTAGCGTTGGCGAAAGATTGTGCGTGGCGTTCGCGCTCAAGAGCCAGCTCGCGCTCCATAGCGAGGGAAATGGAAGACTTGTAGGTGACGGAGACCAGACCTCTTGCGTGTACGGTCCACTCTTTGATGTCCTCTGACCAGGAAGAGACGGAGAACTCGTTGAGAGTGGCGGAGGGTCCAGCTCTCGTTCCAGTTCGTCGACCATGAAGCTGAATCATGACCTCGATGCCTTTATCGGTGTCGGGCACCCTGAGCGCAGTGTCAATGGCGACGTCACGGAGCTCGTATCCGTAAATCTCCTCGGTGGCCTGCTCCTCGCCAAGCTGGCGAGCTGCTTCAATCGCCATGACGACAATGCCAGCTCCGGGGTACAGGATGTCACCCTGGACCTTGTGCTCACGGATCCAAGGGTTTTCGGTGCACCGCAAGTGACAGCGCCATGTCGGATCCGGCGTGCCCGGGATGCGATATCCCAGTAAGTCTGACCGAGGTTTCTCTCTCAGTCTATACTCACGGCTAAGATAAGATTCTTCCCAGAATGTGCGCGTGTGGTTCCATGCATAGGGCGGCAGGTCAACCAGCATGTTTGCAGTGTCGGAGACTTCGTTGACTCGGTTGATGTCAACGTCGCACCCCTTAGACCAGAGCTGACCCATCGCTTCAAGAGCGGTCTGGACTCCGTTGAACTTTCGTCTAAGGACTGTAGTGTAGGAGAGGTCGGAGAACCGGTTCTCTGTGGCGAAGATGTCTAGAAGATAGCTCCGCAGAGCGGAGTGAGGACCCAACTCGACAAAAGCGCTAGCGAAAGCGGTTCTGTCGTGGGATCGAGTCTTTCCTTCGGTGTGGTGCAGAAGAGATTTGACTGCGTTGACGAAGTTGACCGGAGACACTAGGTTGTCAACCCAGTAAGAAGGTGTCATCTGCTCGGGGGCGACCTGCTTGCCGGTGACAGATGAGAACATAGGAATGTCAGAAGAACCATGCGGGATGCCCGCCAGAGCTTCCTCATATCTCTCCCTTGCGGCCTCCATGTGGAAAGAATGATAGGCGACGTCCATAGGGAGACGTGTGCACGGGATTTGGGCCGCCTTCAAAATCTCCTGAAGCTCGTCAATAGCGACGTTATCTCCAGAAACAGTACAGGCCTTGGGGCTGTTGAAACAACCAACAATAGCCTTGCCGAGCTTTAGAGCTTCAAGATGCTCGCTGATGCTCTCAGCACTCGCAGAGACAGCCAACATTCCACCACTCTTAGAAACTGTCTGGGAGACCTGGCCTCTCAGCCATGCGATCTTGACTGCTGCCTCATGGTCGATGAAGCCTGCACAGTAAGCGGCCGCGATTTCGCCGCTCGAGTGACCCACGGAAGCGACTGGCTTGACACCCCATGCCTTGCAGAGATCGGCAAGAGCAACTTGCAAAGCGGTGCATACAGGCTGGCTGTAGTCCGTCCGGCGCAAGTTACAGCCCGACTCGTCACGGTCCAGCTCCTCTGTCAAGGTCCACGGACAGCCCAGAGACTTAAGAATCAGCTCTGACCGTAGCATGCTATCTCGGAAAGTCTTGTAAACTGAAAGCTCCTTGCCCATCTGAAAGTATTGAGCACCCTGTCCGGTAAAGACAAAGGCTATCCTCGGCACCGAGGAGTTGGAGGATCGGACCACGGCAGGAATCTTTTCAAGACCCTGACGGAGACTTGAGACATCAGAGGCAATGGCAAATGATTTCCATGGGAGCGTGGTTCTCTTGGAAAAGAGAGTATATGCAAGATCGGACAGGAAAGAAGGCTTGCTTGAGGTCTTGCCATCCAAGTAGGATGCCAGTCTCTCAACATTGCGCTTCACACCCTCCTGGTCGTTGGAAGAAAGCACAAAGAGTTTTGAAGCAACTTCTTCGTGACTGACGTCGCTGATTGTCTCTGTTTCGGAGCCATTTTCACTGACTGAACTGGAAATGGTAAGAAGCTTAGGGTTGGCAGTTGTGTAGTGACGTCCTGAACGGCCGTGACGGAACAGGTAAGATGCAGCATCTTCGAGAATAACGTGGGCGTTGGCGCCTCCGAAACCAAAAGAGTTGATGCTGGCCCGTCGTGGACCGCTGCCGGGCCAAACTGTGAGGGTTGTGGGGACCTTGACATTCTCTGGAAGTTCGATCTGGGGATTGAGTTCCTCAAACCTGAAATATATGCCTTAGTAAAGCGTTCGTCAACCTTTTATCGTTTTTATTTTTTGGAGACTGACCACAGGTTCTGAGGGATCAGTCCCCTTTCAACGGCGAAGGCAGCCTTGATGATGCCAGCGACACCCGCTGCGCCCTCCAGATGTCCGATATTGGCTATTGAAAAGGGTCAGTTTCGCCGACATAATAAACTCAGAAAGCCAAGGTACATACTCTTCACTGAACCGACATAGAGATCGGACTTGCGATTGGGCAGATCTCCAATCGTATTCAGAATGGCACGAGCCTCGAGGGGGTCGCCGGCTTGGGTTCCAGTGCCGTGAGCCTCAACATAGCCCGTCTCCGCAGGATCGACGCCTGCATCGCGGTAAGCTTTGCGGATTAGCGCTTGCTGGGCTTCGCTGTTCGGTAGTGAAATTCCGGGGGTTCGGCCGTCTTCGTTTGCTGCCGAAGCCAGCACGACAGCTCGAATGGTGTCTCCATCGCGAAGCGCGGCTTCAAGAGGCTTCAAGATGGTGACGCCGAACCCCTCTCCACGCGCGAATCCGTTGGCCTTGGCGTCCCACATCTTGGACTTGCCATCGGGCGAGAGAATCTTTGCAGCGCCGAGAAGGATAGACATGTCAGGCCCGAACATCAGATTGGCACCTGCAACAACACTCTGTCATGAAAGAAGTGGATTAGCGTCATATTGTTTCTTGGTTTCATTTTCAAATATTTTCTTACCATTTCCGCTTCCCCGGTACGGATACTCTGACAACCCAAGTGAAAAGCAGTCAGACTTGACGAGCATGCAGTGTCGACTGTGACTGACGGTCCTTTGAGATTGTAAAACCAAGACAGCCTATTTGAGGCCAAAGAGGACGATAGGCCAGTGGCATCTTCCTCTTGTGTTAGAAGCAGTCCTTTCATATGTAACAGAAAGATTTGTAACTAACGGTAGATGGAAGGAGCCTCGTTGCTTTGGGCTTGTAAGTTGACAAAGTCGTTCGTAAATGTGCCAATGTAACACGACGTTTGTGTTCCTGAGACATCTTCCAGTCTCAAGCCAGCTGCCTTGGAGTCAGTACGCATTCTGCACGCCAATTGTTCCATGGTTAGGTACCGTTCTCAAAGCCTTCATATGCAGCCTCAAGGAGCATTCTCTGTGTGGGATCCATCGCCTTGGCCTCTTTGGGAGTGACGGAGAAGAAGGGTGCGTCGAAGACCTTGAAGTCTTGCTTCAAGAAATGAGCGTGCCTTGGGAGACGGTGAGTCGATAGCGCATTAGAGTGGCAATCGCATCGTGCTGAAAGCTTACCTCTGCTGTATGCTGCCCAGTCTTTCCGGGTCAGGGTGGTAGAAGCCGTCGACATTGTAGCGGTCTTTTGGTATTTCGGAGCGTGCAGAACGGGCATCAAGGAGCATCTGCCAGAACTTCTCTGGGTCAGAGGCATCTCCTGGGGCTCTCACGCCAATCCCGATGATTGCAATAGGCTGATTTGTGCTTGGCGCACTAACAGACTCGTCGATGAACGGCATTCTGCCAAACAGATGAGGCAGAGAAGGAAAATTAGTAATGGTACGGCTAGCGGGTATCTTAGATATGTAATGAAGGGGAGATTGGAAGGTACGCGAGAGTCAGAGGATAGGGAATACGGACAGATGAGCAGGTTTTGAGTATAATATTTCTCCTTTGGAGAGTCTCTCGGAGCAGCAGTCCGCAGCTTTTCCGCATCCCTAAGATCCATACAAGGACAACGCCAAACGAGCCGACCATTCTATGGTCCTCAGGCAAAGTGACTGGGCCAATGCTATCATGAATTCCAGGCACGTTTCTGGCTCCGATGCCGAAGGCAACTTGAATGCACGGGGGGGCGTGTGGATGTGCCAGAGAAGTTTCCGCGTCCCTGTCCAGCTTCAAGAACAATCTGGGGTTGTCAGTACAATCATGGTATCCAGAATGGAGATGGTCAACTGGGCCAGCCCACTACCGCATGGGTCCCGGATTCCATATGACCCAGCGGGTCCATATATTAGACCGCTGACTATTGTCTCGAAAGACCCCAGCTAGGTCGGAACTGTGGATAGACACTCATATGCATGGCATGGTAAAGATAGCGTCCAGAACCTTTCAGGCACGTGTGTCGCCCGTCGGCAAATGATCGAGATAAAGAGAGAGTTTGAACTCCTACCGGCATCATTCGGCCAGGTTGGTAACTTGTCACTGATAATCTGGCTAGTCTCTTAGGTCCAAGTAGACGACGTAAATGTAATGACTTGCGACAAGTCTTGGTTCTTAAGACATACAATAAGTTAAATACAAGTGAATTATAAGTTCGTCTTGAACGGCTCGCGACTGATGGTTTAAATGTTTTAGACTAGGCTAATTCTCGTACGGCAAGCATGACATTACAAGTGCAGCACATTCTCCTATGATTCTGCTTTCAGATGCAGTGTAATGGCCAATTAAAGCTTCTCTCGGCAACATTATATTCTTGTTTCGTTACTAGTCTTATAGAAGTCTAGCTGTTTCTTCATCAGCCCAGTCCACATTCCAATGCAGGCGACATCAATCAATCACCAATTGTTTCAAGTTCAACATTGAAAACATAACTAGGCCCACGCTCCATTGATCCAAAGTCTTCTGGATGGTTGATGGAAACGACAAGCTGTGTTATCGTCCTATGTAATGGTCAACTTAGAAATGGAGCCCAGTTTAGGCTACTATCTAGGAACAAGACCACGAGCCCGGCGGAAGCTGGTATCCAAATGGCATAGGGAACCAGATAACTGAAATGGGACACCAGCTACGAATCCATATTTCATCGGCTTCCCTTCAAGTCCTACAAGCCTAATATCCGTAGACTCTTCGTCGTCTCCAATAAGAGAATACCGTCAGATGCCTTGACAGGCTCCCGAAGCCAATTTTCTTTTCTTTTTTTTCACTCATTTAATTTTGATAAGCTGTCACTGCTGCGTGTCTACATCAAGACCTCAGTGGGTGGCAAGACGTTCTCAAATGAAATTCGAAGCAACGCCATAACGCATAAGTAGTTAGAACTGAACGTAGTGTTTGCTGCGGATGTGATGAAGTTGTATCTGTCGTTGGCAGTGTCATCACGTCACATATTTTACCAAGGGCCCATAAGCCAAGTCTGTGCAAGGATACGCCGGCTTGGCTATTGTAGCGCTTCCCTGTATCTATCCAATAGCGTGGGCACTGCGACATTGAGCGCCGCCGATTTGTCTAAATTACGGAGATGATCGATAACAGCGAGGAATTGAGTTTATGTGCCGCTACATAGTTGCAGTTGAAGCGTTTACGGAAACGGCCTTGAACGAACACACAGCTACTGCGTGGTAGAACCATTTCTCAGACTCAGACAACTGATTGAGACTACGGGGGGCTGATGTTTTCTATAGTGGACAACATAGTGGACAACCCCGGTTGTCTCCAAGTCTGCCCAATGACTTGAAGCCATTCGAGCACGTTTCCGTGACCAGACTAACAGACGGGAAGTGATAAGGAAATGCCTGTGTGTAAATCAACCCATAATGGGCGGGCTGCGGCGCAAGGGGGTCCCTGGACATCAAACTGAACCCTGAATGACGACTGGGGTTCGTTCCTAGAATTCCAGATTTCTCCTTCAAGTATACGAGAGATTTTGGTGGCTAGCTGCAAATAAAAAGCTTATTACCCGATGTATCCTGGGAGCCCGCTCTACCAGGGTCCACCGAGCACGAGTCAATGCTTGTTTGGACATAGGTTCTGTACCCCGGTCTTGGCTATCCAGTCCTTCAGGAACAGGACCCGATTGGTTTACTCCGATCCCACGTGAAATCGCTATCAGAATCCACGTTGTCTGTCATGAGAGGTGACACAGCTACAGCCTTTTCAGATCCACCCTCACCTTAATTGCAAGTTCCTCTTGGTATGGGGCCCATGAAAATATGCTCAGGAATCCCTCTGTGGACCGATCTCCGCGTCATCATGGTAGCCGAGGTGGTAACGGAATGCGTCATGTCGCCGAAGCCGGCAGTTGTACATTACGAGGTATGATAGGGACTGTCGAAGATTTGTGACTGGCATTTCCCTTGCCTTTCCAGAAGTAACTCACAAGTACGGATTCATCTGCAAGAATGACAGAAGCCATCAGTTCCAAGACAATTGAGAAAGAGCTCGGGCCCAAGCTATCGGCTGGAGCGCGGCTACAGCTCCCCGGATCCGCGGGTTTCGAGAAGTCGAACCTGCGGTTCACCGAATATGAGAGACCGGTGAGTCGAATGCAAGTTTAAGGAGAGAATAATCACTGACCTCGGACTATCACAGATGTATCTAGCGGCCGTGGAGCCGGGTTGTGACGAAGACGTGATCGAGGTGATGAGATACGCCAGAGAGAGAGGCATTCCATTTGCGCCTCGATCAGGACATCATGCAGTGACATCGACGATGCGATACCTGAAGAACGGGATCCTCATCGATATGAGGCCTCTTAACAAGTTGAGCTTTGACGCCGACAACCATCAGGTGACTGTCGGAGGAGGCGTCATCACAGACGATTTCGTCAAGTTTCTCCAGTCCGTGGGAATGGAAGTCAGTGAGTAACTAGCCGTCGAGGCTTGCCACTTTATGGCTTGTGTTGAGGCCAACTAACCCCGGTACAGACGTGGGATCTTGTCCTACCACAGGCGTCATCGGAGTGGCTTTCGGCGCCGGGCTTGGCCGCCTTCAAGGCAAATACGGCTTCTTGCACGACAATATGGTATCCTGCAAACTAGTTCTTGCCGATGGGCGCGTCTTCGTGGCATCGCGCGATTCGGAGCCCGATCTCTTCTGGGCGATTCGGGGAGCCGGGCACAATTTTGGCATCGCGCTCGAAGCCACATTCCGTGTGTATCCCGAGGCAAACAAGGGCATACACTATACGTGGGACCTAGAATACACACTGGATCAGTGCGATCCCGTATTTGACAAGCTTAACAGTGTGCATGAAACCATGCCCCCGGAGATGGCGATATTTGTGCTTTGGCTTCGCCAGAGCGAAGGAGGGCGAAAGGCATGTTTCTCAAATCCATACAAGCTTCCGTGTAGCTAACATCAGACATTTCCCCCCCCTTCCAGCATCACATACTTGTCAACATTGTCTGGTCAGGCAAAGAAAACGAAGCAGCCCCCTGGGTCGACCGATTCGAAAGCCTGAGCCCCGTGGTTAACAGCGGAAAAGTGGCAATCAGCTGGGCAGAGCTCCCATGGACCACATACAAGGGAATGAACAAGATCTTGAGCAAGCCTGAGGTATGGTCTCTGGCGCCCAACAAGATGATGGGCGCGGCCTGCGTGGAGAAGTTCGATCTCGCTACGACCAAGGCCTTCCTGGAGAGCGTCAAGGCGATGAACGAGGAATGGGCAGGTAAGGGCACCTTCGGGGCCATGTTCGAGTGTTTGCCTCACCACAGAGTCAGAGAGCTGCCCAGCGAGGCGACGGCTTTCCCATGGCGCTGGGGCTCGAACCATTTCTTGTGAGTTCCCCGATGAGTTGTGGGAGTTTCCCGCGCCGAACAGACATGCACTGACACGATGGGAACAGGATGCTCATGGCCACGCCGCTGAAGACGGAACACAGGGAGACATTCGAAGCTCACCTCGATCGCTGGAAGAAAGAATTCATTGCGACGTCCGGATACGGTCGGCTGCAACAGTACGTCAACTATGGGAACACCACGTCGACGATGAGGGACCCTCCGGAGGCATTGTACGGCTACGAACCGTGGAGATTGGAGAAGCTGCGCGCGTTGAAAAAGCAATACGATCCTGACAACGTGTTTCGCTGGTATCAACCATTGATAGAGGAGGAAATCCCACAAGGCTAAGATGTTATCTCAACTTGTTTCACAATAGGTTTGGGGCCCCAACATATCAGACAGTGGAATATCTTGGCTGTACGCAACGCTTATTAAAGCCCGATGCCTTTTGAACTAGGCTGGTTGACAAGCTTTTGTGTCTCTTCGATAGGTAGAAACAAGAGACCACCGAGTCTGAATACGGATAAGATCGCACTGGTATGCTTTGGAACTTGTACATGGGCGCCAGGGTAGTCTTCAGCACCATTTGTGACTCGAAATACCATTTGCTAAGCCTGCCATCAACCGAACAATCAATCGGCAGATGTCCTAGTCAGGGAGCTAGCTTCAGGCATCTCTTCCTTTCTCTGGAGACCTAGGACTGATGACCATCCCTTGTCTCGGCTCTAGGATCTAGGGTTTCCTTGCTGTCGGGTCTTCGCCCCGCCACGATGGCACGTTGCCGGGGACCCCCGTCATTCAGAGAGCTCAAGCCCTCGAACCAATGCCAAGCTCTGTCTCAAGCACGTTGGCGGCGATCGGTTTGCAGCAGTGACATACGATCTTTGCTCAAACATGGGCGGCAAGCGAAGACGGAGGAAGGGTGGTTCTGTCAAAGTTGCTGCCGAAGCCGAGAACAGATTGATAACGGATCGTGAGAATGGAAACAGGTGATCGTGTCTTCCGCGTCTGCTCTAGACTCTCAGGGACAGATGATTGATCCGAACCATCTCTAGCTAGACAGACACAAGGGCTGCTGAGATTCACAATGACAACTGAGATTCTCCTACCAGGTTCATGGCGCGAGCTCCTGGTTTCCAAAGCCCGCCATGGCCTCCCATTGTACATCCTGATACCCATTCTTCTCGTCGCCATCAACCTCTCGGTCGGCCTTCATCGCAGAATCTCCCGCGCCCGCCGGGCCAGGAAGCTCTCATGCCGCCCAACGCCCCTCGAACCTTCGAGCCTCCCCCTCGGCATCGACACCGTGCTCTCCTCTCTGCGCGCCGACCGGGAGCAACGCACGCCGGACCACGTCGCCGCGCGCTTCGCCGCCCTCGGCGCGTACACGTTCCGCATCTCACTCCTGGGCACGACGAACCTCGTCACGGCCGACCCACGCAACATCCAGGCCCTCCTCGCCACGCAGTTCTCCGACTTTGGCATGGGCCTGGCTCGGAGCACCAACCTCAAGACGGTGCTCGGCCGCAGCATCTTCGCCGCCGACGGGGCGACGTGGCGGGCCGCGAGAGAGATGATGAGGCCGCTGTTCAACCGCGACAACGTCTCGAGGCTCGACCTCCTGGAGGCGCACATCCAAACGCTGTTCCTCTGCATCGAGAAGGACTTGAACACCACGCCAGATGGTCGCTGGTCCGGTGCCGTAAGCCTCGCCTCGCTGTTCCCTTTTCTCACGCTCGACTCCGCCACGGAGCTGTTCCTCGGCCAGAGCACGTCCACCCTCGAAGCGCGTCTCCGGGGTGACGCCTCCCACATGGGGACGGCATTCAACCACGCGTTCGAGCGCATGCTCACGATCCTCGGCATCCGCATGCGCCTCCGCAGCCTGTACTGGCTCTACGGCACCAAGGAGCTCCAGACCTGCGTCGCGACCCTCCACGCCTTCGTCGACGACGCCATCGCCGCCTCAGACCGCGCTCGGGCCCAGGGCGCCTCCCTGGCGCCGTACGACTTCCTCGACGTCCTGCGCGAGCGCTGCGCCGGCGGAGACGAGGAGGTGAGGGAGCAGGTCCTCGGCCTCCTCGCCGCCGGCCGGGACACGACCGCCTCGCTGATGGGCTGGGCGTGGTACTGCCTCGTCCGTAACCCGCGCGTATTCGCCAAGATCCGCGCCGAGGTCCTCGCGACGTTCGGGCCCGGCGCGTCCCCGGAACGTCCGGACGCCGCCGCCGCGGTGACCTTCGCGTCCCTGAAGCAGTGCGCGTACCTCCAGCACGTCCTCTCCGAGACTCTCCGCCTCCACTCCGTGGTGCCGTTCAACTCGCGCCGCGCGCTGCGCGACACGACCCTCCCCGTGGGCGGCGGGTCCGACGGCGAGAGCCCGGTGTTTGTGCCCGCGGACACCGAGGTCAACTTCAGCACGCATGTCTTGCACCGACGTCCGGACCTCTGGGGCGAGGACGCGGGCGAGTTCGTGCCGGAGCGGTGGGAGAAGAAGAGGGGCGCGGCGGGCGCGGCGTGGCACTTTGTGCCGTTCAACGGCGGGCCGAGGATCTGCATCGGACAACAGCTGGCGTTGACGGAGGCCGGGTACGTGATCGTGAGGATGCTCCAGCGGTACGACGCCGTGGAGGGGTTGGACGTCGATCCGGGCCGGGACTGGCATGACTTCACCGTGGTGTGCAGTCCGGGGAGCCCAGTCGACCGGCACGAGGCGGTGCTCTGTCGGTTGAGGGTTGCCCGGAGGTAGTCTTGATCAGAGTCTCGGTCCGGGGTGATGTTCAAGGTAGTCAATTCACTTAGTTTCCCACTGAGGAGAAACTGCCCAACGGAGACGAAGTGTGTTTCGAAAAGACTGTATAATACGCCAGCTATGAGAGGTTCCACGTGGATATACATACCAACACCGACTGGTGCTAAGGTTTTAACATGTTCCCTTGTCCAAAAGCGACCGTAGGAAGGGCACCAAGTAACAAAGGGTATCGTAAAAGAGCGCCAGAACCATTTACACCATACGAATCCTCGCCCTACCTCACTCAGACATCCTCCCTGGGCTTTACTGGAGGGATCCCCATCACACCATTCAAAGAGCCGACCAATTTGTTATGGAAACTCCACGTGCCTTTACCCACGCCGGCGTCTGTCCTGCCAGATGTGCCGTCGGGTCCATCGCGCAGCTCCCAGCTGCCGTGGCGCTCGTGGTGCGACCCGCGCCTCGATACCGACAGGTCCGGGTCGCTGGCCATCTTCTCGTTGGACCTGAGCCCGCCGAACAACATGGGGATCCGGCTTTCCCGCCGGGGTCTAGGTACCGTCCTCGGCGTCTCCGGTCGCTGAATGCGGAAGCCGCCGAAAAGGATCGCGGCGACGGCGGCCAGGCCCAGGACGGCGAGGGCGATTATTGCGCCGATGATGCCCGCGACGAAGGGCTTCTGCACAGCCGAGCGAATGGCCTCGCCGATGGTGGGCTGGGCGGTTCTCCATTGGCAAAAGGACTGCACCGAGCCGCAGATCTTGCACCACGCCGAGACGTCGACGCCGAAGTTGAGCATCTCCTGCTTGAATCGGCTGTATGGCACGCGGGCTTCGGTGTCGGCGAGGCCGAAGAGGGCGTATTCCTTGAAGGGCGTGTTCGGATCGGCGTTTTCTCTGTACAGAAAACGTACGTAGAGGTTATCCTCGGTCGGGTAGGCGTCGGCGTCGTCGCCGGCGGTATCTGGTATGTCGCCGATGAGCTCAAAGACCATAACCGCACCGTTCTGAGGGATGTTCCAGAAGGTGCTCGGCAAAGTGGGATCGCCCTGATGGAGTCGGGCGAGGGAGAAGAAGGACATAAAGGGTTCGTGGGAGCTGAACATGAGCGTCATTTTGTCGGTGGAACCGGCGTGGTCCCCGTTGGCCCGGAAAGCGTCGACAACCTTCCGGGCCAATGTCCTTCCGGCTATGGTCCGGATCATGTCACCCTTTTGCAGGCCTGAGACTGCCTGGTTGGACGTCATGTTGAGTTGCTGTAGTCTGGCGTACGTCATGAGGAATTCGTTCCGCGATGCGTACCCGTCTTTCATCGCGTCGTAGATGGCCTGCTCGTGTGAGTAGCGGTAGCTGACGTACTGCTGAATGTTGTAGGCGTCCCAAAAGCTCGCGCTGGATAGGGGAACCACGCCGTCATTCAAAGGCGGGGTGCTGAACAACGACAGGTATCCGGGAAGAGAAGCTTCGTCGAGCTTCTTCATGTCGGGGTCGAGCTGCATACCAGTTGTGGTTGAGATCCCCCATTGTGGGCATTCCGTGTTGCCTCGAATGCTATAGTGGCCTTGTCAGTCATCTACACGCCGTTATACGAGGCCATTTAACTTACTCGACGGACCTCTCGTCCGATGATCCCAGGATTTCAATCACTGGGTACTGGTAGCCGTCCAATGGGTACTGAGTCGAGTTCCCGGTCAATGTCGAATAGGAGATGTTGGTCCCACCAGTGTCTGCTGCAAAGGCCTTGGCGATGGGTGGGTACAGGCCCTGCATAAAGGCGTTGGCGCCGGCAACGATGTGGGAGTCGGGGGCCGAAAGGATCGCGAGCTGCTCATGCTCAAGGACGTTTCTCGCCATGCCTTGGATCGGGAAGCGAGAGGTGATGCGGCCCTCGGAGGCGTTCAACATCAGCCTTGCGCTGGTCAGATAGCGCGATCTGAAGGCATCGCCCTGAGCATACAGCTGTTGAGCACCCTGGGGCGTCAAGGTGTTCTGGAGGCCGCCAAGCAGAGGCGTGCGCTCACCGTGCATGACCATCGCGACGGATGCCCATACTGAAGGGTTAGAGGACTGGGCCGACGTTGTCGCCAGCAATGCGCTCGGTAGCAAGATCAACGACGAGGGACCCATGCCGAGGACTGTTTGCAGCGATCAGGTTCACAGGGACGGTGTAGGGCTTTCAAGCACGAGAACCAGGATTGAAAAGAAGACTGAGGTCCGCCAAGAGAGGGGCGTGAGGGGAAGTTCTTTGCTTAAAAGAACAAGACAACTTGCTTGAGACTGAAGATGGGGAGACACGATCTTGTCCCAAGACAGCGGGAGGCCGGTCTACCAAGCTACATAGAATGGCGAGACAACTTACAAAACACCTCAATCCGAAAGGCATCTCACCAGAACGCGTGCTGTAGAGGGGCCATGTAGATGGTAGTAAGACATGTTAAGAAACAGCGCAAAGGAGCAAGTCATACTACAACCGGGGCGTAGGCAGGGCTGCAGCAAGGAACCTAAAGCGTTTGCAGACAAACTAGTGGGAACGGTGATATACGGCCGACATTGACAAACTCAACAAAGCCGGGTAGATGACGAGGCGACAAGAGAAGGACGAACGATCGTGCCGAGCCGAGCCAGAAGAGACGAGAGATCGGTGCGGCGAGTGAGTACACCGGTACGGGAGACCTCCCCGCTTCGTCATCAGACACCAGTTCGAAGATTCCAGACCAATAGGTGATGAGAAAGCCATTCAGCCAGATGGCGCTCAATGGATGAACGGGCGAAGATGCCGCAATCGTCTTTGATTGCCGGGAGATGCTGTGGCGGCACCGGCTAACGTCGATCGGGCGGGGAGGGAGAAACGTCCCGAATCGATGCGGGCAGTAAGACAGACATGAGCTTGATCGTATTTAGCCCAACTCATATGCAGTTAGTCGGCTCAGCCTGGGTAGATAGAGCCCTGTCGACGCAAATGGGATATATGACGGCCACTTCAGGTTCATGGAGGCCGGCAAACTCCGGTGACTGGGAGCATCTTGATATCAAAAAAGAGAGATGGAAAAAGAAGGGAAGCAAATCTTGGTCAAAACAAAACTGCGAGCGGCTAGTTACGTAGAAGAGGTAGAGAAGAAAGAAAAGTGCAGTGAGCTGGAAGCGGACGATAAACAGAGTGATGCAGCTTTGAGCTTCATTTTAGCTCGCGCCACCATCCAAACCCCCGCGGCTGGACCTGTCTAAAATAGGGTTACGCCAAAGTGCTCACATGAGCCTCTTGCGACGGACGGATGAGGAACACTGGCGTCGTCCACCCAATAAGCTTAAGTCCTGTTGATATCTGAAACTGGCGTAGCGGGCTAACAGGAATCTAAGACAGCAAACGAACGCATCGAGGGCAGATCTGCAGCAGAGGGCCGACGGCTCGTTGATGCGACAACCCTCATTCGGCATTCGAGTTGTGGCATCTGGAAGTGTTCTTTGGGAGTGAAAGGTTGCCGCACTTCAGCCTGCAGCCCACGGCCCGGGGGGTTCGACGCAGCTAGCGCGGTGAGGAGGTCCGAGTAGACCACGACGAACGCGTATAGATACTGTAAGCGGGGTTGCAAGGGGATAGCCATGGCGTCTATCGAATGTGAAGTGAAATGAAAAACACCAAGGGTGGCCAATTCTATGCGGCACGCAGGAACGATACGATGTGATAGCTCCTCTTCGTTGGCCCATTCGTGCCCGTGATATAGTTCCAAAACGAATCATCTCGGACCTCATGTTCTGCTACCCTCAGAGCGTTGGGTAGTCCTTGATGGCTGCGGATCCCTTATCCGAGCGACAGCGCGCGCGCCGGTGCCGGACCCTTGGCCGGGACCGCCTCCGAACCGGGCTGGGTCCCGAGATCGCTGGTCCCTGCTCATAGCTCCCCCTTCGGGAACCTCGCGCTTCGAGGAGGAGCAATTGTCACACGATTCATCTCATCGTATCACAACCGCAACAGCTCGAAGAAAGTTTCTCATCCGCAATGGGTTCGATCGAGAAGAGGACATGCGCGTTTGAGCGGGCATAGTTCATCCCGCCCGACGCCATTTTCGACGTCACCAGGCGGTACGTCGCAGACACCAACCCCGACAAGGTCAACCTCGCCCAGGGCACGTATCGCGACGAGGACGGGCAGCCGTGGATTCTGCCGTCGGTGCGGCTGGCCGAGGAATCTCTTGGGACGCCCGGGCACGAGTACCTCCCCATCGCGGGACTGAAGCCCTTCCGGGACGAGGCCGTCAAGCTCGTCTTCGGCGCCACCAAGGCGTATGCAGAGAACCGGGTAAGTCTCGCGCGCGGCGACGACAATCACCGTTTTCCCGGCACGCAGTTGTTGTTCTGACCTTGGACCACCACCACGCAGATCGCGTCGTGCCAGTCGCTCTCGGGCACCGGCGCCCTCCTCTTCGCCGGGCTCGCACTGAAGAAAGCCGCCACGGGGATCACGACCGTCTACATCACCGACCCGACGTGGTCCAACCACGAGCTCCTCTTCAGCTCGCTTGGCTTCGAGGTGCGGCAGCTGCCCTACTACAAGGACCGCGCGTTCGACTTTGACGGCTGCATGGCGGCCCTCGCGTCCGCCGACGCCGCCTCCGCCGTCGTCCTGCACGCCTGCGCGCACAACCACACGGGCTGCGACCCCTCGCCGGAGCAGTGGAAGCGGATCGCCTCCGTCATCGTCGAGCGGGGCGCTTTCCCCGTCTTCGACTCGGCGTACCTCGGCTTCAACTCGGGCTCGGTCGACGATGACGCGTGGGCGATCCGGTACTTCGTCGACGAGCTCGGCCTCGAGGCGGCCGTGTGCCTCTCGTTCGCCAAGAACATGGGCCTGTACGGCGAGCGCGTGGGCGCCGTGACGTTCGTCGCGGGCTCCGCGGACGGGGCCAGGACCGTGGGCTCCGTCTTGGAGAACGTGCAGAGGGCGACCGTGTCCAACCCTCCGGCTCACGGCGCGCGCATCGCCGCCGCCGTGCTGGGCACCCCTTCGATCAGGGAGCAGTGGGCCAAGGATCTCGTCACCATGTCCGGACGCATCCGGGCCATGAGGCAGAAGCTCTACGACGAGCTGGTCCGGCTGCAGACGCCAGGGGCCTGGTCCCATATCGTCAAGCAGAGCGGCATGTTTGGGTACACGGGCATTAGCAAGTCTCAGGTCCAACATCTCGAAGGTTCGTTACACATCAACAGTGTCGCTGGTATCACAAGTCACTGACGCTTTCTTTTTTTCCCTTTCTTTTTTACAGAAAAATATCATGTCTATATGGCCGATACATTACGAATCTCAATCGCGGGGCTCAATGAGAAGAACGTCGAGTACTTTGCAAAGGCACTCGACGATACAGTCCGGAGTGTGGAATGAGGGGCCCTAATGGAATTTTAAGTCAATAGCAATACCCTCCAATGTCAAATCCCGTTTCCAGATCATTATCCATGTTTGAGCATCCAAGATGGCGGCGTAAACAAGCAGTGACAGTCTACGCATAATCACTCAGATCAAGTGATGATGCCGGCGCCGAGGCGGAGCTCTACCTTCGGCATCCCCTTCCGACAGGGACTGACTGACCGACTGACAGATAAGCCGGCGACCCCGCCACACTCGACCTCACTGCGGGGACACTGAGGGGTAGATTCGGCCCGTTATCGCACTGTTGGTCGATTCCCCAGATGACGCGGGAGCTCTTCTCTCTTCCTCCACACCCCCCCCCCCCCAATCGTCTATCGAGATGGCCATGTGGATCATCGCGGCCCAGTGATAGATAGATAGGTACCTTGGTTAGTTTCATGGGCCTCCGAAGAGTCTGCCGAAGGAGCTCTGGTGATGATTTGCGGGTGACTCTCGGAGGCTTGCCGCTTTCGGCTTATCGGTGTTCCTGTGCTTGACTTTATGGAAGCTGTAAAATCGATTCGATGCCAGCTTCATCTTTAGCTACGCTCGTTCCAAATCGATATAACTCATCTTATCGCATTCAATCTCACTGTTTGTTCCTCCAACCCGAGATACCGGGCTCGTAACTTCTCACACCTGCCCAACTCACCAACACATCACGCCGCAGAAAGCCGTCGCCATCATGGGTTCGCTCCCGGGTCCTGTCCAGGGCATCAGAATATCCATCGACCGCGGTGGCACGTTCACGGATGTGAGTATCTGCGTTCTCGGTGGTTCGGGGTCCCCCAGCTGACGTTTCAGTGTGTGGCGTCGGTGCCCGGTCAAGATGATATCCTCGTGAAGTTGCTCTCCGTCGACCCCGGTAACTATCCCGATGCCCCCGTCGAAGCGATCAGGAGAGTCCTGGAAAAGGCGACGGGGAGGGCATACCCAAGGGGCAAGAAGATCTCTCTGAGAGGAGTCGGTCCGTTCACGATCAGTCTGCGACGGTCTATGCTTCCCCATTGCTGAACCGAGTGTCGCAGAGTCCATCAAGATGGGGACAACAGTCGCCACAAACGCCCTACTCGAGAGGAAAGGAGAGCGCACGGTATTCGCCGTCACCAAGGGCCTCAAGGTGAGTCCGCGATCCCCTGGCGCCGCTTCACCAACAGGGGCTAACGCGCGCGTTCAAGGACCTGCTTCACATCGGCAACCAATCGAGGCCGAAGCTCTTCGACCTCGCCATCCGCAAGCCCGACGTGCTCTACTCCAAAGTCATTGAGATTCCGGAACGGGTGACGCTCGAGGCCTGGTCAGAAAATAACAAGCCAGACGTCATTGACGTCTCTTCAGATCCCGCCCTGGTGACGGGCGTCACTGGCGAGGTAGTCCGGGTGTTGGAGCCCTTGGGTAAACTCATCCCCCACCCTCTCCTCCCCTTCTGCTTTGGTCATTCGCACGGAACTGACGGGATTGGGGACAGACCTCGAAGCCTCTAGGAAAGCCCTCCAGGAGGCGTACGACGAAGGCTACCGCTCCATCGCCGTCTGTCTCATGCACAGCTACACCTTCCGCGAGCACGAGGCCGCCGTCGCGGACCTCGCCGCCGACATCGGCTTCACCCACGTCTCCCCCAGCGCGGAGCTGTCGCCGGTCGTCAAGATCGTGCCGCGCGGCAACTCGTCTACGGCGGACGCGTACCTCACCCCCGAGATCAAGCGCTACATCGCCGGGTTCGAGTCCGGGTTCGAGGACCTCGCCACCAGCGGCTGCCGGTGCGAGTTCATGCAGAGCGACGGCGGTCTCGTCGAGTTCTCCGGCCTGTCCGGCCTGAGGGCCATCCTCTCCGGCCCGGCTGGCGGCGTCGTGGGCTACGCGAGGACGTGCTTCGACGAGACGGACAAGACACCCGTCATCGGCTTCGATATGGGCGGGACGAGTACCGACGTCTCAAGGTAACGTGATGGGCTCGACGGATATATCTCGGTGCCGATGGCTGACCGGGACCTTTGTAGATATGCTGGCGAGCTTGAGCAGGTTTTCGAGACAACGACAGCCGGCGTCATGGTCCAGACGCCTCAGCTGGACATCAACACCGTCGCAGCCGGCGGCGGTAGCATCCTCAGCTGGCAGAGCGGCATGTTCAAGGTCGGCCCCGAGAGCGCGTCGGCCCACCCCGGCCCGGCTTGCTATAGGAAGGGCGGCCCCCTGACCGTGACGGATGCCAACGTCGTCCTCGGCCGTGTGCGCCCCGAGTTCTTCCCCAAGATCTTTGGCCTCAACGAGGACCTGCCCCTGGACGTCGACGCCAGCAGACGCCTTTTTGAGGACCTCACGGCGAGCATCAACAAGGACGAGAACACGAACCTCAGCGTGGAGGAAGTAGCCGCGGGGTAAGCACATTCCCACGAGCCCCCCAAATCCTATAGACTAACACACGGCGCCCCTCCCCACAGCTTCCTCGACGTCGCCAACGAGTCCATGTGCCGCCCCATCCGCACCCTCACCGAGGCAAAGGGGTACGACGCCGGCCTTCACAACCTCGCCTCGTTCGGCGGCGCCGGCGGCCAGCACGCCTGCGACATCGCCAAGACGCTGGGCATCTCCCGCGTCCTCGTCCACAAGTACTCCTCCGTCCTCTCCGCGTACGGCATGGCCCTCGCCGACGTCGTCCGCGAGGAGCGCAGCCCCTGCGCGCTGACCTACGACGAGGCCAACCGCGCCGTCTTCGCCGCCGAGCTCGACAAGCTGGTGGCCAAGGCCGGTGACGCCCTGCTGCTGCAGCGCATCCCCCGGGACCGCATCGTTCCGGAGAGGTACCTCAACATGCGCTTCCAGGGCAGCGACACCCCGCTCATGATCCAGGAGACGGCCAGGCCCGGCGGGTACCTCGCGGCGTTCAGGGACGAGCACCAGAAGCAGTTCGGCTTCCTGCCCGTCGGGCGCGAGGTCATCGTCGACGACTACCGCGTGCGGGCCGTCGGCAAGACGACGGTGCAGTTACCCACGCCCTGGCCCGAGGAGCTCGCCTCCGCCGAGGCCGCACCGTCGCCGCCGCCGCCGGCGGCCAAGATCACGAAGCCGGTCTACTTCAAGGGCCTGGGCTGGTCCGAGACGCCAGTCTCATAAAAGGTGTAAGGCCCGCGACGCTTCATATGTGCCTGGCACGCATTGCTTGCGAGTACAAACGGGGCCATTAGCCCTGTCACTTTAGTATGGGTAACGGTACGCCGCCCCGCCGAAAGACAGCGGCCCCAAGATTTAATATTACCCTGGGTCTTAATCAGTATAGGTAATTCCGCTTAGAGTCGTGAACTTGCAAGCAAGCCTGGAAGGGGTTGGGCACGCGCTGACGGGGGGGCTGGTGGAAAACCGTGACACCTCGTTATCGAGTTTTCCTTTCCGGCCGAATGTCGTGCTGGAGACGTGCCCATAATAAGCCGTTGAATTGTCTAAGAGACCATTTTAGTACCTTGGACACGGCATCCGATCCCTTAATACAGGAGAGTGCTGGTGACCAGGGGAGTTGGGGATCCGCATAGATCCATGTGTCTGCTAAAGGAGATATCGGAAGTCGACGCGATTGATCGTTCACCGGAACAAGTGATGGCCTGTTACTCATGTCGACATTTAGCTTCCAGTGTCCAGAGCGCACACCAGGATCGCCGGCCCGGCGCTCGTCATGGACGACAAACAGACCATCGTGGTCATTCCCGGCGCGGCGGCGACGGTGCTCTCCGAGACGGTCGTCGTCGACGTCGCCGTCGGCACCAGGGAGACCATCTCGGCGACGGCCGTCGACCCCATCCAGCTGTCCATCTTCGGGCACCGCTTCATGGGCGTCGCGGAGCAGGCCGGCCGGGCGCTGCAGAAGACGAGCGTCAGCACCAACATCAAGGAGAGGCTCGACTTCTCGTGCACCGTCTTCTCGCCCGACGGCGGGCTCGTGGCCAATGCGCCGCATGTTCCTGCGATGGTAAGTTTCTTTGCGGCCTTATTTTGAGACTCCCCCCCCCCCGAGATATATGGGTCAAGAAAGCTAAGGGAGGGTAGATTGGGAGCATGGCGTATGCCGTCAAGTGGCAGATCGACCACTGGGGCGAAGACCTCAAGCCTGGCGATGTGATCCTGTCCAACGCACCCGGTAAGATCTCACGAACCGCCTTTCTCCCGATATACGTGCTAACAAGCAGTCAAGTCTGTGGCGGCACCCATCTTCCTGATCTCACTGTCATCACTCCCGTCTTCGATGCGGAGGGCAAGAAAATCATGTTCTGGACCGCGTCGAGAGGCCACCACGCTGACGTGAGTATGCACACCATTCTGCTCAGCAGATGCCAGTGGCTAACACCCAACCCCCTTCTCCAGGTCGGCGGCATTCTCCCAGGCTCGATGCCCCCCAACTCCAAGGAGCTCTGGGAAGAAGGCGCCGTGATCAAGGCCTTCAAGGTCGTCGAGGGTGGCGTGTTCAAGGAGAAGGAGCTCATCGATTTGCTGATGGCACCCGCGCACCACCCAGGCTGCTCCGGCACGAGATGCCTGCGCGACAACATCTCGGACATCAAGGCCCAAGCCGCGGCCAACCACCGCGGGAGCCAGCTCATCCACTCCCTGATTGACGACTATGGTCTCGACGTGGTCCAGTTCTACAGTGAGTCTGACTGCCCTTCCACTTCCAGTCGTGCCCACCCCCCCCAATGCGTGTGCTGATTTCCATCGCCAGTGGAGGGAATTCAAGGCGCTGCCGAGCGGGCCGTCCGCGACATGCTCAAGACGATCCACAAGCGCACGGCCGGCAAGCCCCTCTCGGCCGTCGACTACATGGATGACGGCACGCCCATCCAGCTCGAGGTGACGATCGACCCGGCCACGGGCGGGGCCGTCTTCGACTTCAGCGGCACGGGGCCGGAGGCGTACGGCAACTGGAACGCGCCGATCGCCATTTGCAACTCGTCCATCATATTCGCGCTGCGCTGCATGGTCGACGCCGAGATCCCGCTCAACCAGGGCGCCATCCGGCCGGTCGAGGTGCGGGTGCCCGAGGCGTCGCTCCTCCGGCCGACGGAGCACGCCGCCGTGTGCGCGGGCAACGTGCTGACGTCGCAGCGCGTGGTGGACGTCATCTTCCGGGCGTTCGGCGCCGCGGCCGCGAGCCAGGGGTGCATGAACAACCTGACGTTCGGCACCGACGACCCGGACAGCGGGTTCGGCTACTACGAGACCATCTGCGGCGGCGCGGGCGGCGGGCCGACGTGGGACGGCGCCAGCGGCGTGCACACCAACATGACCAACACGCGCATCACGGACCCGGAGTCGCTCGAGAGGCGGTACCCCGTCGTCCTGAGGCGGTTCTGCCTGAGGGAGGGCAGCGGCGGGAGGGGGGCGCACATGGGCGGCGACGGCGTCGTCCGTGACATGGAGTTCGGCATCCCCATCAAGGTCAGCATCCTCAGCGAGCGCCGGGCGTTTGCGCCGTACGGCATGGCCGGCGGCGAGGACGGGCAGAGGGGCCGCAACGTGTGGGTCAAGAAGAGCGGGCGCGTCGTGAACCTCGGCGGGAAGAACACGGCCAGGATGGAGGCCGGCGACCGCATCATCATCATGTCGCCCGGCGGTGGTGGCTACGGAAGGCCCGAGGACAGGGTCGAGGTGGGGGGGAAGCAGCCGAAGGGGTTTGTCGGTGTCGCCAACGGCACGGTCGACATGATCCAGAGCATGGGAGAGTCTGCATAAACCAGGCCGGACGGCGTGGCGCTCAGTGTGTCATTAGGAAACGAATATCATGAGAGAATCGATACGAGGACGCTTGGATATCCCGCCTCTGGACACGGGAGTAAACTCTTCTTTGCGTGTTATCTGGTTGAAGCAGCGCGGGGGAGGGAGTCCTTGCTCACGGGAACGTAAGCCACTATTCAGATACCATCATTGACCACTATTTGAAAAAGGTGAGATTCGTCTACCTGTTCATCACCCCTCGCCAGCGAACCTTGATCGTTCCAGGCCCTTCGCTCGCATCTCCGTCTTCAGACATATGATGGGAAGTGAAAACGCCATGAGAAACGCCATGATCATGACGTAGCCGGGAAAATAGCGGCTTTGAGGTCTTGAAGGCCACCAAAGGAGGGAGGGGGGATCGGTTCACTGGAGAATCAGTTGGCTGGATGTCACAGACTGGTTACTTAGTTGCGAGCTGGCTGATAGATAGATGAAGTTGCTTGGTATCATTCAACGTGGTATTGAAAAGTTACATCGAGGTCATGTACACATTTTGCGCCAGAAGTCCCACCACTGTTCATTATTGTCCTTTTTTCCCCGGCCGATTTTCCCCTTAAAATAGAGGGCCGCCCATACGGATAGCGACAGACTTGTTCTGTGTGTAGTTTGCGAGGGCAGCCTCGCCGAGCTCTCTTCCGATTCCAGACTCCTTGAAGCCTCCAAAGGGGACCTGGTACGTGAGCATGTTATAGCCTGCGAGTTACGGGTGCGATCAGTATTGTGAAAAAATTGCACGATCAGTGGGCATTAGAAAGAGAGACTTACAGTTGACCCAGACGGTGCCGGCCTTGAGGGCGTTGCTCACGCGGATGGCTCTGTTGAGGTTGGTGGTGTGAACGGCGGCGGCGAGGCCGTAGGTGGTGTCGTTGCCGAGCTTGATGACCTCGTCCTCGTCCTTGAACTTGGCAATGGCGCAGACGGGGCCGAAGATCTCCTCCTGCATGATCTTCATGTCGGGGCGGACGTTGCTGAAGATGGTGGGCTGGATAAAGTAGCCCTTGTCGCCGTGGCGGGCACCGCCGGTCTCGACGGTGGCGCCCTCGTCCTTGCCGGCCTTGATGTAGCCCATGATGCGGTCGAACTGCAACTGACTGACCTGGGGGCCCTGGAAGGTCTCGGGGTGGAAGGGGTCGCCGACCTTGTTCTGCTCAGCACGCTTCTTGAAGGCGGCGAGGAACTTGTCGTAGATGCTCTCCTGAACGAAGATGCGGGTGCCGGCGCAGCAGCACTGGCCGTGGTTGTAGTAGATGCCGAAGTTGACCCAGGAGATGGCCTGCTCGATGTCGGCGTCGTCGAAGACGATGTTGGGGGACTTGCCGCCGAGCTCGAGGGTGACCTTCTTGAGGTTTGAGCTGGCGGCGGCCTTCATGATCTGGCGGCCGACGAGGGTGGAGCCGGTGAAAGCGATCTTGTCGACGTCCATGTGGGCGGAGAGGGCGGCGCCAGCGACCTTGCCGAAACCGTTGATGAGGTTGAAGACGCCGGGGGGGAAGCCGGCCTCCTTGACGAGGTTGGCAAAGACGAGGGCGGACAAGGGGGTCTGCTCGGCCGTCTTCATGACGATGGTGTTGCCGGTGGCCAGAGCGGGACCGATCTTCCAGGCGAGCATGAGGAGAGGGAAGTTCCAGGGGATGATCTGGGCGCAGACACCGATCTGGTGGGTTTAGCGGTCAGTCATGATCAGAGGTCCGAAGAGAGACGGAGAGAAGGAGAGAGGGAGAAAGAGAGAGAGAAGAGAAGACAAAGGAGGGTGAGGTCGACTCACGGGCTCGGGGCGGGTGTAGTGGAACATGTCGGGGGCGACGTCAATGGTCTTGCCCTCAATCTTGTCGGCCCAACCGGCGTAGTAACGGATGCAGCCGACGACGGCGGAAACGTCGCCCTTGGCCATGGAGATGGACTTTCCGTTGTCGAGGGATTCGACGGCGGCGAGGAGGTCGGTGTTCTTCTCGGCGAGGTCGGCGAGCTTGCCCATCAGGACGCCGCGCTGGCTGGGGGGGATCTGCCTCCACTCGCCCTCGAAAGCCTTGCGGGCGGCGGCGACGGCGATGTCTACATCCTTCTCAGTGGCCTCGTGCACGGAGGTGATGACCTCCTCGGTGGAGGGGTTAATGACCTCGAAGGTCTGCTTGTCAACACCCTCGACCCACTCATTGTTGATAAACCTGAGAGCAGGAGAAGAAGGCATGTCAGTCTTGGGATCATCGAGAGGGGTGGCAGGGACAAAAGGGTTACGTACAGTCCGGTGGGTTGGGTGTAAGGGCCCGTCGCCGGGGTCTTGAGCTCAACAGACAAACCCATTGTATATGTATGTGTGCGTGGTAGACAGAATAGGGTAATGGTATCAAGGTATCACGAAGAAACAGAAGAGGAGGGTTTGTTGAGTTGAGTGTAAAGAGAGAGAGGGAGAGAAGCAAGTATGGACAGAGAGCTTTTGGGGGGAGGAGCAGACTGTTATAAAGCGGGGTCTGGGGCACAGAGCTCGGGGGTGGGAAGAAGCCCGAGAATGAGACTCGCGAAGACCAAAGACATAAATGTCGGAGAATAGGGTGGACTTGATGCAAGCATCATCTCGGCGGGGGAGGGTGTAGCGGTACAGTTACACCTCATTACCTAAGGTAAGGTACATCGTACATACGTAGTGTAGTGTACCTGTACGGACGGAGGGAGAGAAGGAGGGGACCAGACGAGGGGGTGGGGGGGGGGGCTCTGCACCGAGTACGGATACGCTTCTGTCCTTGTGTAGCACATACAGCACAGCACAGCGCAGCTATCTTCGGCCGTGGGTCGGAGCAAGGTCAAACACGGTCACTTGGTATTAACAATCGTCGAGCTCCCCCACATCGTAGCAGCCAAACAGGTGATGCGAGGGGGGGTTGTTAGTGACGAGGCCCTGCGGTGCTGGTAAAACTGATTAGTATGCACAGACACAATCCCTCCGCCAAGGCGTGGTGGGGCCGAAGCGAAGGGGAGCGCCAGGTTTGGTGGATGGTGGGTGGGGGTGGTGGCAAGAGGGGCAATAATGTTTGCTATGGATCCATACACTACGGATACACTAGCAATATGCATGTCTCTGGTGCACCGACGGGGTGGAGGGGGGGGGGATGAATGGTGGACGCCGCCGCCTCGGGCCAACGCGTGTTCCCCTCGGCCGTTTTGTTGCCGTCCCAAAGGATGAATGAGGTAATGGAGTCCCGATCTCTCTCATTGTGATCTGGAGATGCATACCTAGTGCATCCATCTTATCTGTATGTATTTTCGGTCAATAGCCAACCCTTTCTTTCCATCTTACTGGGTAATGCCTGTTGGACTCGGCTCGAACTCACCTGAACGTGCCACCCTCCATTGGGCTAAAGCGGAATCGAGTTCCACTTGCCCGTTCGGTCATTCCCCGGGCGGGCCCCAGATCAGGTACGCAAACTGCGAAGGTGGTGGAGTATGTATCGTAAAGACCCTTAGATACCTATCTAGGGAATGATAGGTAGTGAAATGAGATTGAACGAGCGCTGGGTTGTCGAGCTGTCACGTGTACTGTAAGATGGACAGTCTTTTTTTTTTTTCTAAGGCTCTCGTGAAAAAATAAAATAAAATACATAAAATAAAAACCCTTCCTTACTCAGCAAGCAAAAAACCTGGAAACCCCTCCCTTCCTTCCACCTTCCCCTCTCCCGCATGGTTCTTGACCCCGCACTTTCTCCATCGAGAGCTGCGTCCTCTCCCAAAGGCACCCCGCCAATCAGACGGCTGTCACAATGCCGCTCCGTCTGCGAGCAGGAGCCACACGGCCGATACAACCAAGATGACAGCTTTTACAAGGTGTACACAGTACTTCATACATAGTACATCTTAGTGCGCATGGAATACCCTCCCCTCTGCCGCGATGCACTATCCCGAGCCACAACCAGAACTGCGTTACCCCAGACTCTTCGGCATGAAGCCAGCCGCCTACCTACACTACGATGGCTCTATTCAGCGTTTTTCTTTCCCTCATCCAACAGCTGCAGTCGGCAAACTCGCAGAGGTCCAAGTATACACTACGTACTTGAAGGCTGACAGGGACACAAATACCGTACCGTAGTACCATACCCGCCCCACATGAATGTACCTGTACCATCTCCAAGTTTTATTCTGAATTGGGGGACTTGTCTCCTAGATATGCTCCCAGGATATCGCTATGTGGCCTTGAGTAAAAAAAAGGCGAAACGAAGTAAATGGGGTTGCGCTATCGTCCTGGAGAGTCCACACTATGCTTTATGCCTCGAGCTCGGCATCAGCATCCTGGAATCATCCTTGTTTGCTCTCCTCTCGGGCTGTCTTTGCTGTTGTTGGCTTGCCGTGCGTGAATCTCGGTACAAAGCCCCGCGAGCGCTCTCTCTCCCCCGCACCAAAAGCGCAGAACATGGTGGGGGTGTCATTTTAGATTTCGGGGGACGTCGATATATCATCCTGCAAACGCCGCCAGCTGCCTTCCTTCCTTCCATCCTGTGTAGGTAGTGTAGGTATCCGTACACTACATAGTAGGTATCTGTAAACTCCGTGCCGTCCCCGATCCGAAACTACCCACCACTCCCCTGCCTCCTCTTCCTTGTCCCCGACATCATTCGACAGCAACAAATCCTCTTGGCCGAAGCTAGTTGCCTACCACATCACTACTCTATTTAGGGGTTGTGTATGTGGGGCCAAAGCTTCGGTCTGATGGCAGTTTCACGGCGATACGGAGCTCTTGTCTCTGCATCTCTCTGCCTCGCTTGCCCGACGTCCTCCAACCCAGCCGGAGCGGACGCCGGCCCAGCGACGTGGGACGCTGCCAGAACCGCCAATCGTGAAAATTCTAATTGTCTGTACAGATGCCGGGCCAGCCATTCGGGGCGAGACCAAGAGCACCTTCATTGTCCACGCGTCACACTCTCCGGCCATGTCAACTGCCTTCCCCAGGTTTCTCCACACCCCATCATTGGTCATGGTGTACTACATAGTACATAGTGCATCGTACGACCCGACCGGTCCTGAACAGGGCAGTTCCAACTCCCAAACATCCAGATCAATTCCGAACGAGATGCTGGGGATGAGCAAACCCCGACTGGATCTGCGTTCGATTGTTCCCGGAGACTACAAAAGCCGAGACACCAATACTGACCGTTCGTTGGCGATACGGATCCGCCCTCGCTTCGTTGCCTGTTGGCCTTCCTCGGCCTTGGGGCGGCCCAGGTGACTTGGCCCGATGGTACCACGCTCATGACCACCAAGGGTCTAGATCGGGGTGGGGTGGTGTGAATCCGTGACTCGTTTAAGGCCCTACTTACTGCCTGTGTATCCTTAATGCCTGCCCGCCTACCGTTGCCCCCAGGATTGGACGCCATTTCCGGCGAGTCCCCCGGGTCCCCCGCATTTGCGGCTCCCTTGCGACGAACCGCTTTCCTTGTTCCCGCGTCGCTGCCAATGCCCGTTAAGCCTCTCGAAGTTTGCGCGGATGCCAATACCGATACCCCCGGAGTACTGCGCATATGCGTCCCACCAAGGTTTCTTCGCGGCACTCTGGCGGCTTCTCCCGCTCGTCAACTTGGAAACCTTCCGAGAGCCAACCGTCGAGACCGTCCGAAGATACCGCTCGCCCGGACTTGTGGGTGCCAGCTACTGTGCTCCCGACTGGCCTGTCCCAAGAGCTGCCAAGGGTAGATGTTTTTGAGAGCCGGGCGCCTTGGAGCGACAAAAGCATGGATAGTTACCACACGAATGTCCCTCCAAATCCTTGGGACATCATCGGATGAAGGCAATTTGACCACTTCGCACACCCTTGCCCGATGAACAAGCTCGCCGAATCGGGCATACGCACCAAGTGCCGCACCAACTTCTCGGCCACCCCTTGCTTTCACAGAGAACCACATATACCGTGATGTACGGTTCCAAACTTATATGTCTACCTAACTCGGGAACATATTCGACGTATTCAACATTCCTGAAAGCCAACTGGCATGGACAAAGCTTCAGCACATTTCGGCTAACTGCAAGGGCCTCGTCGCGACAAGTGAAGATAGCTGCTCCTCACTTTTGACCTGTCGGTCTAGAACATATGTTTTGTGGCAATATAGGCCTTTACGACCACTTATGGAAAATATCGTTAGGTGACATTAGGAACACCAAAGTTTTACCCTACTGCAAAAGATAGCATGAGAAGTATATGCCTGGGTTTATAATCGCTGATCCTACTCCAAGAAAAGGGTATCAATACTCATTGAGGGAACGTACATGTTGGGATGGGCAACGCGAAGGAGACCACGAGCGACTTCATAGCTTCAAGATGTCTGTCTACTGGTGGTATACCAGCGTAGTAGAACAACTCCTCAAACATCAGTGACTGCTTTCCGGTTGTTGAGAAGAACTTTCCGCCATGGAAACATCATGTCCCTTAGACAAGGCCATGGTTGATGCTTAGGACATGTTTCATCAGTACTCGGCCAGATCTCCCAGAGGTACTCAAGCAGAGGAGGGATAGAACAGTAGCATAGAGCACGTTTGGTATACCGACTCGGCCGCGGCGAGGAGCAAAGCATGATAGCAACAATTAACCGTTGCGTGGTTCGGTGCTGCATGTGCTTGCTTGCCATCACTGGCTAACACACATCTGCTGCAAGTCAGATTGGATCTTTCTGCACCCACGTGCGAGTCACAGTGTTGTCGGTATTGCCTTCCAGTTTTCACCTTGGCACCAAGCATTCAAGTAACTGGGCCGCTCGTCGATGTGGCCTCCGGCGGTCGCGACTGGCAGAACCAGTCAGTGACATGTCCCGTTTGATCCCCGGCCGCCAATCTCCCCAGATGGCGGATCTGCCTAGTCCCCAGAGTTGTCGACATGCTGAATCTGGGGAATGACGTCACGCAGGGCAAAAGTGACATGCAACCACCTTTGCAATGGAGCCATTGACGGGTCAAAATACCTGGCCAAGAAAACAGGTGTCAGATACAGACCCATCAGAGACATCAGAAGAGGCTACGTCAGATGGAGTGATAAGACTGAATATCAATTGATGCGGTTGCCTGTCCTCAGGCAGAAACCATTCTGTCGCGAGGAGAGAAAAAGAAAAACCTTCCAGGATGGAAGGAACTCTGTTCACGGAAAAATTGAGGGGTTGGGATGGTTAGTATGGCAAATATGCACCGCCGTCCTGGGCAGGGGACAGTTAAGAGAGAAAGAGAAAAAAAATTGTTGCGATAAAGTGGCAGGAGCGGGGACCCACGCACCGACCATGTCGCATTTTGAGCCAACAGGCCAATCACAGACCGCTCTTTACTGGGAAGCAGCGGTGATTTTTTTTGCAGCGGTCGTTCCTTCCTGTGTATCTGTGGTGACATCTTCTTTGGGGCAGATTATAAGGGCATCGGCGCTCGGATTTTCTTCCCAAAAAGTTTTTCCGCCTCAGTCGAAGAAACCGCAAAGATCACGGCAACCCCCCCCCCCCCCCCTCCGCCATTGAGCTGCACGCCGACCAGTCTGACCCCGAAACCGCTGTCGACGTGCTCCTCAATGCTCATGGAGGGCGCTGAAGAAGCTATTGCAGAGTCGGCCCAGGCCGCAAAGGCCGAGGCGCACTCCCCAACAGGTACGGACGGCCTTTGACTTCCTGCCATCCCACTTGGCGCAAAAAAGAAAAAAAGAAACAGCATCTTCACACGCCCGGCCTCGACCTCAAGTTCGAGCGTCGAGATGCCACGCGGAGAGGACCCTTCTAAAAAGCGTCGCAAAAGATGCTGACTCGCCGTAGTAGGACCGGAGATGAAGCAGGAGTCGCCCACCGTTGCGACCGACCTGGGCGAAACCCCTCCATTCCCACTGAAGCGACCCCGCGATGCGAGCGCAGAAGACCCCGATGCCGAGCCCAAGAGGCTAAAGGTCGACGACGAGGCCCCCTCTCTCGACCTCAACTTCGACATGGACGCCATGATCCAGGGCGTCATGATGGACATCAACAACGAGATGGGCAAGGTCGACGGCCTGGATTCCGTCTCGGACGTCGACATGACGGCCGACGCCTTGGCCTCTGTGTCGCAAGACACCAACCATTCCGTCGAGCCGCACCCCATTATCCTCTCCGAACCCTTGGCCTTGATGAGGCGCACAACCACCTCATGTTTGTCAAACTTTGTACGTGGCGGTCTCGTCAATGTCCGAGGCGCCGCTAATCGTTTTCCCTTGTCCAGGCCATGCAGCTCCTTGTCATCATGTCGCAACACGTCTACGACGATATCTACCGCCAGTTGCAAGACAAGGATACCGAACTCTCAAAGTCCTACAGCACGCTCAAGACCATTTTTCGCCAAACGCGATCGATTTACTCGACGACCGATCTTATCTTGGACCCCGCCGTACTAGATCTGACTGCGCCAGACAACCTGACCGATATCCAAGTCGCGAATCTGGCAAGCTTCTGTTGCGAGCTTTTCGCCTTCGACGGACACCACGATTTGGCCTCGCAACAGCTTCTGGCACTTAAAGACAAGTTTTTCCCCGTCTTCCTGTCTGGCGACGAGAGCGTCTCGCACGACATCTCCGAGCTGTTTGTGGCAGTCAAGACACAACTAGTCATTGAGTCTGTAACAACAGCAGATCAGTCAGCACCAGTTGATCAGTTGATCGCCGAGGCCTTCTCCTCCGATCTCGAAGATAAGCTACGCGCCAGACACGATGGGACCGAGCTTACCCCCGAGGAGAAAGCCATGGTAACGGCTGTGGAGGAGCGTAAAGCGGGCTTGATTGCTTATGCGTCAGGCCTCCCTGATACTGGTTGGTTATCGAATGCTAGTAGTGTCTCTGGAGCAAAGCTGACATACTGCGGGCAGTGCTATTGAAGATCGGCTACCCCGAAGAGGATCTTTTCCGCCTGCTGAACACGTACCTTCGACAGAAGCTACACTCATTGTCAGGACTCGCATCAAGACATGGCATCGAGCTACCGCAGATCCTGACGGACAGCGACTTGGACGCTTCGATGCCTCCTGATCTGGACGACCTGGGCATATCGTCCCTGTTGGAGGCTACGGATGGCCTGGTTGCGCAGTACCTGCCTAGCGATCCCATTGACGGCTTGCCCTCCGAACAACCGCCCGTCCCGACGACCGAAACCAGTGCACCCCCCGCAGAGCCCACCACATCCGCTCCGGAATCCACTCCCTCGGCCGCGCCAGCTCCGAACGGTACCACGACCGAAACCCACGACTCGACAAGCGATATCCTTGCCCTGGTCGCCCAAAGCACACAAGAATACGTCCGTACTACCCTCAACAATCTCTCCCCGGCACCGTATCAACCGACCGTGCCGACGCCGACGGGAGTAGTCCCAGCCACGCAGACGACATATCTGTCGCACCTACAACAGACTCAGCAGCAATCCCCATACTACGGATACCCGCCGCCGGTCGAGCAACCGCCGCAGCCTGCGTCTCACGACAGCAACGAAAAGCTCCCACCTAGCCAGAGCCTGCCCAGCGCCGTGCTGTACGACAGAGCCCGCCAAGCCGCGTTGAGCAAGACCAACAACCAGCAGAGACGGGAGGGTACCACTTCAACAAGACGTCCTTGGACGCAGGAGGAGGAAAAGGCGCTCATGACGGGGCTGGACATGGTTCAGGGACCGCACTGGAGTCAGATCTTGTCGCTCTTCGGCGCCGAGGGCACGCTTTCCAACATACTCAAGGACCGGACCCAGGTGCAGTTGAAGGACAAGGCGCGGAACCTCAAGCTCTTCTTCCTGAAGACGAACTCGGAAATGCCTTACTATCTACAGGCCGTCACTGGCGAGCTCAAGACGCGTGCGCCCACGCAAGCAGCTCGCAAGGAAGCCGAAGAGCGAGCTCGGATGAACTCGGAGGAGGAGCAAGCTCGCGTGCAGGGAATCATGACCCTCGCTGGCGGTCTCCAGCACCCGCAGCAGAACCGCCCGAGTGTCGCGCCGCCGACCGCACCCAGCACCCCTTTACAGTCTGCTGCCCAGATGTCGTCGCACCACATGGCCGCCCACGCCACGACACCGACGCACGCTGCTGCGTCTGCACCACCTGCGACACCGGCCGCCGCCACGCCCACTCACGCCCGAGTGCCGCATGCCTCGTCACCATACGCTGCAACGGCTGCCCAGCTTTCCCACACTCCCCACCACGCCCTCTCGCAGGCGCAAGCGCAAGTGCAGCCGCAAACGCCATCGCACTCTCACATCCAACAACACCACTCTCACCCGGGAACGCCACAACCGCAACATCAGCAACAGCAACCGCAGCAGCCTCAGCAGGAGCATGTTCAGCCGCAGGTCTCTCAAGCCGCAGAGCCCGCGCCACAATACTCGACGGACTCGTCAGCGCCAGTCTACAGCCAAGAGAACGAAGATCTCAAGGAGGCTGCACTCATGCAGAGCCTGCGCGAGCTCGAAGCGTACAGCGGCAGCAGTGCCAGCCTGTCATAGAGTGACAGCCAACTTTTCACGTCGTATCTTGATCAACCCGCCGTCATCAACAACTATCAACATTCGTTTTTCAGCTCCGGTACCGTTTGCCCGCGAACCGGGACTGTCAGTGTTTTTGGAGGACTCGGATGGTTGGAAGACCACCCCATTCCCGATGGCCTTTAGGCGTTGGAGACTTGGCGGCATTGGAATCTAGAAACGTCAACATTGGAACACGGAACAACCCAAGTGAGGAAGATGTACGCAGGACAATGACAACCGGCATGCTGCGTCATCATTCGATTGACTGCGTTCGAAGCCGCCGGATCAGGTGCCTAGGAGAGAGCACCATCCTGGATGCGATTATTCTCTCTCTCACTCTCTCTCACTCACTCTCTCTCTCTCTCTCTCTCTCTCTCTCTATAAGAAGCAGTATTCTTCCTAAGAGGAGTAGCGTTACATACGGAAAGACAGGTTTTGTCATGTGGGCACTGGCATGGGACGAAGAAGAAAAGTAAAGTATAATATACTTGGGAAAAGGGGATGAGGAAGAGGGGAAAGACGCTGGGCGACGGGACGGGAATGGCGGGCGGCACCAAAAAGCGATGTTTTGTTTGCTCATGATACCACGAATGACCGAGGACAAGGCGATTGGGGCGGTGATTCCGCCTTTTTGGTAAGGGGATAGAGAGAAGAAAAAAGACTTACGGCATAGCGATATGGAACAGGAATTCAGAGCATGGTTACTGCAAGGGCCGCGTGGAATTGTTCATTGCCACCCCAAGTGACCAATACTGAAGCGGGCTACGTGTTTTTGTTTTCCTTTGCTACAGACTATCTATCCCGTTCAACCCCAGTGTTTTGCTGAGAAACACTAAAGGTCCGAAACGCCAAAGCAACATGACCGAACCCATAAGAAGATTGTCTTTCTGCACCGTTCCTTCCGTATCCTATGATATAATAGCTGTTCCTTCCACACGCAAGAACCTTTGACGCGTCCTTTCCCTTCCCGTTTGATAGGCCTCACCTCCCCTTCATCCCTTTCTCAACGTCAACTCTCGTCCAAACACTTGGTTCATCATTCACAATCACTTCGCAAAGATCAGGCAGCCCCTTTTGCAAAGCTTTCGACCGGCGACTACGTTGTCTCCTCTACATCACCAATCTCTGGCCTCCTTCAACCTCCCCCCTTGGTCTTCAGTCACCGTTCTACCCTCTCCGACTACCAGTCTAACCTAAATACCATGTCTCGTGCTGCCGACCTTCAAGGATCGCTCCCCGAGCAGGAATCCTTGCATCAGAAGGAAGGAAAAGTTTCCAAGGTAAGACGAAGCTCTGCTCCTCACCGCCGTCTCTCTCCCGTCACTGACATCTCGCAGAAAGAAAAGAAGCGTATTCGGAGAAAACTCAAGATGGATGCGAAGGCCGAGATGATCAAGCAAGAAGACCCCGAGATGGTTAGACAGGAACAGCCCGTCGTCAAGCAAGAGCAAATCGAGCGCTCGGCAGACGCCGACACGGCTATGGACCACGACTCTGAGAGCGAGTGGGAGGGCTTCCCTGACCCGCCCACCTCGCCTACGCACATGAGTGCCGTCGTCTCGCAGTCCAGCGTAGGCAGCAGCGTCGTCGTCGACGAACCGGCGATCGAGGGCAAATTTGGCATCGGCGCGCTGCAGGAAAGCATAGCGCACCAGTTCCCGGGAGAACCCCGTCCGGCTACCCACGTCCTACTGGATCTCCTCGACGGTCCTGCCCTCCGCGGCCTCGCGGCCCCCTCCCGGCCGGGCAACCACACCGTCCACCAGCTCGCCCTCGGGACGCGCCTCTGGTTCGACGATTACAGGGGCAAGCAGATTCGCCTGGGCGTCGTGCGCAAGAACAAAGACCCCGTCATTGACATGTCCGGCGGCCGCCGAAACGGTATCCTCTGGATCCGAGCTATCGAAGCTAGTCCATCCCAGCCGGGACAGAAACCCACCAAGTTTCGGGGAATACAATTTATCACTGCGGATATCCGCCTGTACGAGAAGGAGTCCGCGAAGACGAACGGCGGCATCCACTGAGATGGGGGAGAAGCCGTGAGTGCAGGACGTCTGGCAGTTTGTCAGTCCGGAAGAGGATCCCAAGATTGGGGAGCTGCGAAGCAGTTATGTGGGAGTCTATTATTGAGTGGTCATGTTGCTTCTTTCTGGCAAGCTGAAGCTTTCAGAAAGCGTAGAAATGCCTCACCCCAATGCAAGGACATACACCAAGCTTGAGGCTGTTTGTTTTCCGCCAAACCCCTCCATTTGTCTATGTTAACCCTATTATCTGGCCCGTCTAACCGCATAATTCTCATGAGACTTTCAGGCACTGGCATCAAAGCAATGTTGCGCAATATGACAGCAACATGGTATGTTGCAAGCTTGCTAAACTCCATCAGGTTGCTGTGCTTCTCGGTTCTCTTGTCTGGTCTTTCTGTTTCTTACAATCAAAACCCACAGCAGGGCATCACAATACAAGTCAGCAATTGGTCTCTTGTAAGGCTACGACTTCAACACAACGAAGTGTCCTGCATGCTAAAAACTGTAGCCTCGGCCACGAAGCCCACACCAATGATGACTGATACCCCGCCATGCACTGTCCGGCCACGTGAGCCGCCCCATCGCCCGAGGCATCCGCCCAGCTGTTCGACATGGTGGGGATAATCAACGGACCAATCTTTAGCTAAGTATAAGCAAGGACGGATTCCGAGTCGAGGTTCTCTTCTAGGCACTCTTGACTGTGTCGCCCGGAGAGTCAGAATCGATGTAGTGCCGTGTGCGTTGCCGTCTTGCCAGAGTCGATGAAACAAAGATCGACATGAAGAGGGCGACGGGCTGACAACCTTGTTTATTATAACTCTGCTTAGACACTAGTAGAATTATTTGATGAAAGTGTGCCGTTGAACCCTCTTGTTTGTTTCCCACGGTGGATTGATGAAGAACCGTCCATGGCCCGCCCCTTCAGATATTCCTTTTAATCGTCAGCGAAGAGAATGATGGCCCTCTCTTTTACCCAACATCCTCGTATCTACGACAGAAACGAGGCATTATTCGTCAGATATGTCTTCTTTGGTACGTGCGTGACCTCTGCGGTAATGTTTATCATCCTGTATTCTGGCCTTGTTGCATTCCATTCTTACCGAACGTTTGTAGCCCATTGATCTGTTCGAGGACTGCCTTTAAGCTATCCATGCTAGAGAGGCAGACTTGGCGCACTTGTCCCGTTTATGAGGGAGCCGTGGCGGGTAGTGTCTTTCCGCACATGTCTTTTCCCAAGGGTTAAAATATGGCGCGATGTAAAGCCCATGGGTCAATATAAACCAACGCGGCTCTCCACTCTTGGACTTGGCGAGAGCAATACTGCGTCGAAATCGACACCGCATTTTCTGCCTTTCCTGTCCAGCTCATAAAGTTCATAAGAACACATTGAGGGGGGCCGTCGTAACTAGCAAATGAGTTCAGGGAGGAACGCAAAGGCTGTCGAGAGTTGGAGGTGTGCCGTCCAACGTCTAGTGCTATCCATATCTGATACCTACGTGTCGAAAAAAAAGAAAAAGAAACAGTACACACACTGTACTCGTACTCCCCCTCAACCCCACCAGACCTTCAACGCCCTGGTGACCACCCCGCCATCACCGCCAGACGCGCGCGCAGACTCCACGACGCCATCTCATCCAGCCTTCGCGACCGCACCCACCCGCAACAACATGTCGTCACATCAGCGGTCCTTCTCCCATTCCCAGTCCCAGTCCGGGGCCAAGGAAAAGACCTATTTCGAGCAGCAGCGCGAAGAGCTCATCGGCGAGATTGCCATGGTAGGGGTTCCCCCCACCCAGCGGTGCTGCTACGCGCAGCGTCAACAAAATAAAAGTGCGGACGCTAACAAGAAACACAAAAAACAGAGCTTCGAGCATGTCCTCGCCAACATCAACAAACTGAACCGGTCGCTTGAGGCTGTCATCACAGTACTGTCTCCCGGCGTAACCGGACCAGGCCAACAAGCAGCAGAGCGCTAACTACCATTTACTCCAGGTCGGAAACGAATTCTCCTCCGTCGAGGCGCTGTGGTCGCAGTTCGAGAACGTTATGGCCAAGGAGCCCGAACAGAACAAGGAGGGTGAGGGCAGCGGCGAGGGAGAGACGAGGAACGACGAGAGATCATGATACCCCACGGATTGACATGAGAGCATGATGTTTTTTTGTTTTTGTTTTTCTTCCTTTTTTTCCCCTTGCAGGTTACACTGTTGTCATCTTTCACAACCCCCCCCGACCATGCCGAAGCTCTCTACCGCAACCCCAGACAGCTGGTGAAGGACGTGCGTGGTCTCTCGGCCGACTTGCACATCTCCCAGGACTTCCTCCTCTCCTTCTCTTCCTTCTTCTTCTCGTGTTTCTGGATCGTAATGCCTCTCGCCAGGTCCTTGACGCCAAGCACCAAATCCCCAGAGCCGGATTTCTGGAGGGCGCTCAACCTCGCCGCGATGCCGAGGCACCTGTCCCCCACCGCCCGCAGAGGCTCCTCCTTGTCCCGCAACTCGGATCTGAGCTTCGAAAGCTTCGACCGGAAAACCCCCATACGGATTCCCAGCTTGGCGACGAGCGATCTCTCAGCTTTGGGCGTTGTGCCGTCGCGTTGGAGCCGGAGGGACTCGACCTTGGCCTGCTGCTTCTCCGCATTGTGCGCAGCCCAGTGAGTCTCCTGCTCCAGGTGCGTAATCTCCGCGTCGCTGCGCTCGATCAAAAGGCCTATTACCGTGGTATGTCTGCCGGCGGCTATGTCAGGAAACAGAGATGTGGGGTAATCTTCTCCGGCAGCCTGCTGCATCTCCAACTTCTCCTTCTTCGCCCTCGCCTCTTGCTCCCGCTCGCGATGCTTTGCGAGCGTCAGGGTCCTGTTGGACCATATCTTCAGTCCCATTTCGATCTTGTCGTCTAGGGCCCTCTGTTTGCGTTCTTGAAAGGCGTTGACCTCATCGATGGAGCCGAGCACCTGCCTGGCGTCATCCCCGAGCTTCTTGGCCCTCTCGCCGAGCTCTGCCAGCGGCCGGACGGCATCCTGGTACCGCTTGACGACTTTTTCATACGTGTCCCGGGCTATCCCAACATGCCTTCGCAGCATGTCGCACTTCTTGGAGTGTTTGAAAGGGTGGCACAGCTTCCAAAGCGTGCCTTTGATGTCCCGATGGGCCGAAGCAACGAGCAGACTATCGGCTACTTCCAGACCAGCGAGACATCTGTCGACGGCGTCTTCATCAAGGGCCTTGTGCTCTTTAGTCAATGCAGCAAGCGCCTGCTCCAACCGTTGCATTCGGTGGTCGATAGCAGCGACGGACGGGACCAGTGTGGTGGACCGGCGGGTGCCGTCCGTGAGAAGACGATTAGTCCGCGGGAGATCGGCGACGTAAATCTGGGCGGACGGTTCCATGATGCGCGAAGGATCGGCAGATGCTCTTTTATAAATAGAGTTGTTAATGGCAACCCTAGTTCTCGAGTGTGTGCAGTGTATGCTTCGCAGTAGAAATTGAAAGCGGAATTAGATTGCGAGAATCCCATTGCTATCTATGGCCTTCCGTGCCGCCTTTCTCCGATGGGGGGGGGGAAGGGGTTCACTCTCTCTACTTACCTGGACGGACACTTTTGGCTGCCACGGGCGCGGCTGCACTTCTACCGAGACAACTACAAGCTCGGAAAGCCGACGACGGTCTAACGAATCACTATCGCTCATTTTCACTTATCAAACTGCGGGAATGTGGGACATTTGGTTTTGATGCTTTTAACATTTCATGTTTCCTGCCTCCTTTGGACTGCCTATCAAGACAGAAAACCCAATGCTGCTACAGGAGAGGGAGAAGAAGAATAAGAAGAAAAAGAAAAAGAAGAACAAGAAAATGGGAAAATAAGAAAAATCATCCCAGGGAGACCTGGAAGTTACCCGAGGAATAGAGAAACTGGTCAAAGCCTTCGCTCCCCCCCTGTTTCCCGCTCCATTTGTGTGTTGTGTGTGTGTGTGTGTTTGTGTTTGTTTTGTTTCAAGGAAAAAGGGTATGGATGAGCCTCGAGACTCCAATGAGAATACCACTCACTTTCCCTCCCACTCCTCCTTTGTTTTCCCGCCCCCTATATACCAATCCTTCTCCTCCGTCGGGGAGAAGAAGAAAAACAACAGTTTCCACGTCCCCCGGTCTAGAGTTCGTCCAGCCCCTAGAACAGGAGACGCCGCTCGCTAATGGTGGCGCATGCTTTCTCCAGATCGTAATAGTAGCAGGTCGTAACGAGATCATGCAGATAAAACAAAAGTCATTCATTACGCCCCCCGCCTGTGTCCAATGCCTGGTCGTTACAACCCCGAGATCCTCAGCGAGGACCTCAAAGGATCTTGCAATTCCTCTTCTTCTTCTTCTTAAGAGCGATGCCATGGAAGCCTGCGCTGCTTCCTGGTGGGCCGCCGGATGATGAAGGGACGGCGGCTTGAGCCTCCATGTTTTTCCGGTCGTTAGCCACGACAGTCAGGATGGCTTGTTCAAAGATCTCGTCGACGCCCGTCATCTCCTTGCTGCTGCACTCCACGTACTGGGCGCCCATCTTTCGCGCCACGGCCCGACCTTGCTCCTGAGTGACGGGTGTGAGGCCTTGTGTCTTGAGCATGTCGATGCACGTCTTCTTGAAGCGGAGGTCGGATTTAAGGCCAACAAGAACGAGAGGGGTGTAAGGACAGAAGTGTAGGACTTCGGGATACCACTGGAGACGAATGGAAGTCAGCATTAGCGCCAGAAATGTCCGCCTCCTTGTTATCGGAGGAGCGGTGACTGAAGTTACCTTGTCCATGACGTTTTCTAGCGAGTTGGGGCAATCAATCGCAAAACAGACAAAAATCAGGTCGGTCTCGGGGTACGAGAGCGGTCGCAATCGGTCGTACTCCTCCTGGCCGGCCGTATCCCACAGCGCCAACTCTACGGTCTTACCAGACGGCGGGTGTGTCGGGTACGTGATGTAGTTCTCGAATACGGTAGGGACATATTTCTGTTGTCGATCAGAGTCAGCAAGCACTGTTTTGGTTCATCTCAAGGACTCGCGAACGACGCTCACGCAGCGCCAGCTGCCGCCGCCGCCGCCGCCGCCGCCTGGAGAGTCTGAGCGGGCGGAGGAGGAAGGAGCTCACCTCTGGGAAATAGCCTTGGCTGTAGCTGATGAGAAGACATGTCTTGCCGCAACCACCGTCGCCGACAACGACAATCTTCTTGGAGTAGGCAGGGCCTTCGGTGACGTGGGTGGCGGCGCTCTCGCGGCCTGTGGAAGAGCTCATGGTGGTGCTGACGGTGCCGTCGCTGCTCCTAAGGCGGGTGTTGCGGCGGGATGTGGCCGGGCGTCCCAGGCCGTCGTCGTACTTTTCGCTGATGTTTTGGGAGGGGCTGTGGTATGAGTTGCGATACTGGTATGAGGACGCCATAATGCGGCAGACTCTAAGTGGTGTGTGTTGTGTTGGTGCGCGGTGACGGCGAGGTCGTTTCGCTGCGCGTCCCCCCTCGCGTGTGTTTGCGAGATGAGTATGAGTTGGTGTGTAATTACCGTGGGTCGGTGCGTTGGCTCGTATGGGGGAAGGAGGAGGGGGGGGAGGGGTTGTTGGGGAGACCTGAGTGGTTTGTGCTTTTATGCGATGTTATTCCCCGTTTGTCTAGATGCTAGCGTATCTTGGTTTGCGACGAGAGATGCTGGTATGGCTGCTGAGGTTGGGCGCCTCTCTCCTAGACCAGATTTCGTGCTCTCAGCAGCTAGATGCTGTTGCTGCTCTCTGATGGTGATTTTGAGTGTGATGCCGTTGAGATATGGTTCGGATGAGAGGCACGCGATGCGGGTGGCTTGAATAGAGGAATGTTGAAGAAGGGCTTTGCTTGCGTATTGTATTGTGTATTGTATTGTATGGGGGTGGGTTTGTGTGGTGAGGTGGATGGGCGGGTTGTATTCTTGAGGAGAAGGGACGGGGGAGCAAGGAGGGCAAGTGTAAACAAGTCGACGGGGCAACCAGCCACTTCTTGCCGGGGTGATGACGGCAGGCGCCAAGGGGCGCCACAGCGATAATACACGTACTATCGTACAGGTACAAAAACCGGGGCGCGCCAACATGGATGAACTACCTATCAACTGACATCCCTGGCGGTTGGCCTGGACCAGGGCCAAAAACCTGGCGGCCCCCTGCAGTCCGAAAACAGGAAGCTACGAGGTACGCACCTACGTGATAATACGTAGGTAATCAGTTTTTCCGGCGCGCGCCTGCCTTGCTTCCGGCCGCCGGACGGGATAATCGATATGTGGCCCGAGCTCCAAACCCCACCACCGCCTCCCTCAAAACCGCGACTTGAATTTTTCGTTCCTCGGCGATTTTTTTCATTAGACGAACGCGTCAAAGATCTTGACAAGAAGGAACGCTTCCATCCCCCTCCCACGAGCGAGCAAGCAAGCAAGCAAGGGAAACGAGGAGGGGCTTCGTCATTTGCGCGCAAAGTTACGCATCCCGCAATCAGAATTCCACTGGCTTTCAGCTCCTTCGCCTGCTTCAGCCGCCACCATGGATGCCAACGGCGCGACCGAGAGCAAGTACGTGACTCTGGTCTCGAGTGACGGCTACGAGTTCGTCGTCTTGCGCGAGGCCGCCATGATCAGCCCGGCCATCAAGGGCATGCTCGACACCAGGAACAACTTCCGCGAGGCTGCCCTGGGCCGCTGCGTCTTTGAGGAGATCAGGTAAGCTCGACGACTCTCATCCCTCCTTTTCTCATCATCACAAATCACGCCCCCCCATCCGCTGGCTTGTTGCTATGATGAACTACGATTATTTCGCTGTGTTCTTACTGACAGACCGCCGCTACAACGGCCGGTCTGCTTGATTGCCAAACTACACTTGATCTGAAACAAGCGCAACATTTCTTATTCGTCATCTTCCTTTTTCTTTTTTCTTCTTCTGCCGACCCCTCCTTGTTCCAAGAGTTCTGGAAGCATCTGACCGTTCGTCCTCGGTAGTGGCGTTGTGCTCGAAAAAGTATGCGAGTATTTCCAATACTGGTACCGCTACCGCGAGCGAGAGGATGTCCCCGATATGGACATTCCGGTCGAGCTGTGTCTGGAATTGCTGGTCGCAGCCGACTACCTGGGCCTAGATAGTAAGACAACCTCCCAGCCTTCCTATTCACTCCCCAGAGTGACGAGGAGGGGTTTGCCACACAGGGACGGCATTTCTGACGCGCTTTTTCCCACCCCTTCCAGAGCAAAACACCGGCACCGTCTGATGACCATGAGCACATGAACCCTTTTCGGGGTCTATCATTTTTATGACGCGGAGTTCAAGCGTTTTGAGCATCATTGTTGGCCAACGGGACACAGATGCCTTTTGCTATCATGACACCATGACAAAATGCCATTGCACAACAGGCATTATTCTTGCTCGTTTTCCTCTTTACCATCTGACGGCGACCCATGTTGCTACCCCACACGTGGAAGAGAAGAAAAAAAACCACATACCATATACCCTCCCCATCTTAGCATATGCGTTCCTCTCTCACTCTTCCGTGGGTTGAACGTCTATTAAAGATGGAAGATTGACTCTATTCCACTCACTCTGCTTGACTCAACTTTCTACCATTGAGATCTACGCTTTTTCTGTTGGGATACATGCTTGCACGCGCTAGTATAGCTGGTGGGGTGTCAATACAAATCTCTTTTCCGCCGTCTTTTTAATGCTCCAGTCGTGAACGTGAACGATGACCCTGGCGACTCACAATCTATCTAGTAGCTGTGATTAATACCGATTTGGACACGAGCTCAGTGGTAATCTCTAGGCAAGCCCCATACTCCATCAGCCGCAGCTCACATGGTCGTAATGTAATCAGTGCCAACCTCTGCCCCGGCCTCTGCCCCCTCCTCTGCCACGTCCCCGACCACCCCGTCCTCCCCCCCGATGGAACCCCCTACCGCCGCCGCCGCCGCCGCCGCCCCGGTGCCCCCTGAACTCGCCAGCAGGCGGCCCCCTCGCCCTCCTCTCCATCCTCTCCTCGTCGCTGGCGTCCCACAGGTTCCTCAACCCCAGCAGCTCGCAGAACGCCGACGTCTGCGGGTTCGTGTACTCGAACGGCTGGTGCGCCACCGACTCGGGCGCGCCCTCGACGTGCGGCGGCGCCGTCACGGCGAAGTTGAGCGGCACGTCCAGCCCGCCGTCCTTGGCGGCGACGACGTTCTCCTCGACCCACCGGCGCTCCGCGTCGATGAGCGGCGCGTAGTGCTCCTCGCCCAGGTCCGGGCTCGGCTGCGCCGACGGGTCGCCGATCGAGAGCGACGCGTGGAACACGCGCGTGATGGCGAGCCACTCCGGGTCGTACTGCAGGCGGAACGGGCGCGCGGGCGCGGGCTGGTCCGCGGGCGGCACGTTGTGCGGCCGCGCCTCGAGGAGCTGGAGGAAGTGGCGTCTGGGCAGGCACTTGTCGAGGGCGAGGAAGTTGACCTGTTTGTTCGTGATTGTCGGGGGAACGGGCTGGCCCGGCGTTCTCTTGGGCTGCGGCGGGGGACGCATGAAGGAGGCGGGAAGTTGGGCTCGGAGCTCGTCGGGAACAGAGGTTTTGGCCGTAGACTTTTCCTTGCTCGTCGCCTCCTTGGGGGTGCTGCCGGGCTGCTCCTCGTCGTCGTCGTCGTCGAGGCTGATCTCGTTCGGGTTCGCCTGTGCCGGAGCAGGAGCATCTGTGATCTCCTCGTCGCCGTCGATATCGATTTCGTCCGGGTTATCGGGCGCAATCACCGGCCCGTGTGCCGGGGCGGGTGTCGCCTCCTCGACCGCAGCCGGAGCGGTCTCGGTCGCGTTTGGCTCCTTGTCCTTGTAAATTTTCAACGCGGCAAACTTGCAGTGCAGATGCGCCGAGAACCAGTAGGGCGGCCTCAAGCGGTCGCACACATATTCCGCCGCGACGTTTCCCAGCGTGCCGTCCTTTGACTCCCTCTCGAAGTCGGGCTTCATCCTCCACAGTGCCTTCTCGTCGCCCCACCTCTCAATCGCCCTGGGCCAGTCGTGGCTGATTCCCACGTCGACCTGCTCTCTCACCAAGAGGAGCTTCCTCACGTCCACCTCTCTGACGTGGTAGAAGCTCTTGATCTCGTCCGGCCCCATCGGCAGCCGCTCGTGGTGCGCCTTGCGGTAGTCGAAGCCCTTCCAGATGCCGCTCATGCCGGCGATCCGCAGCGGGCCCAGGCGCAGCACGTTGGCGGCGCCCAGGTAGTAGATGTTGGGCGCGGCCCAGCCGCCGTAAAAGAGCTCCCACATGTGGCTCGCCGCCTCGTGGTTCCCGCCCGTGAAGATGGTCAGGTAGGGCGCCGTGCGTCGTCCGGCATAGTACTCCCAGAAGTCGCCCAGCTCGCGGTACTTTGCGGGGACGGACATGACGCTGAGGTCGGCGGCGTTGCGGGCGGCCTGGAAGTCGCCGCCGATGATGAGGAGATCGACGCCCTCCCAGCCGCGGGCCTCGCAAGAGGCCGCGACGGCGGCGTAGATTGCATTGAGGGTGCCGTGGCCCTGGCGCACTGTTAGTAGATGAACCCGAGGGTACGTTTGTAGCGAACATGGCTGGACTTACGCAGCCCTCGACGGCAATTCGGACACCGTTGGTCTCGAGCGTCTGCGTGGCCATTTTGATGGCTGGGGGGTGGACGAACGGGGGTTCTGTTGTTGTGTGGCGGAGGTTGAGTGCGATTCGGACTGCGACCGCGAAATTTTCCTACAGGGCCGCTCAATGAGTGAGTATAAGATGATACCTGAACTGTCATGCCTCAGCCACCACAAGGGGTCGATGACTTCATTGAATAATTGAACATGAAACCAGATTGAATTGCGTTTAGTTGGTCTTGTAATTCAAGTTTATGAAAATCGCAGAATTTTGAAGTGCATTCATCGACCCACCTCGCACACTACACTCAACCCGACCACTGGCTGATTGTTTTTCATGATAGAAATCATTGAGTTGAGCTGATCCGCTAATTCTAATATCTACAGCTGCTCGTAGAATTCAAGCAGTTTCTTCGCACCGATCTCCCACATCGCATCGTTCTGCAAATGATGTCCGGCGCCTGGTACCCAGGCAAGCCTGACCCCGCCGCCCTCATCGTCGTCGTCGCCCTCGCCATCGAGAGGCTTAACTACTTCAACCTTTGCGTCCAGCTTCTTACCACCCACAAGGTCTGCAAATTCCTTTCTGTAGAGCGCGGCCAGGTTTGACATGACATCTCTTGTCATCATCTTGTCCTGAGTGCCGGCTAACACCATGATGCGCTCGCCGCTGCCCCGGCTAGCGATGGAGCCGATAATGTTAGCAGCCGAGCTGAAGGGCCTCATCATACTGATGGGCCAGAGGAAGGACTCGTAGCGGTTCACGTGCTTCTGGAACTCGAGGGCGGCGGATTCTGGCATCTGGTCGCCGAAGAAGGCTTGCTTGACCAGGAAGGGGTGGGAAAGGGGTGAGTTGGGGTGCCAGCCGTGGAACAGCATGCGGACGGCAAACCACGGGTCAAACATTGCCCAGTTGGCGTATACTCCATAACTGTGACTCGTCAGCTACGGCAAGAGTATGGACTTCCTCGTGTGATGCTCACGATCCGAAGGCCGGTACAGCTCCAAGCAGCGCAAGGCCCTTTACACGGGCTTGCCTTGCCGAGAGGATGCCCTGGCTCAAACCGCCGCCGCTCGAGTGTCCCACGAGCATGACTTCGCTTCCTTGGCGCTCCCGAACCCATTTTATGGCCGCAACGGCATCATCGGCCAGGTTTCTTCTGGTGGTCAAGTACACCATCCGGAAGTATGAGGGGTGCCAGCTGTTACCATGCCCTCTCAGGGAGACAGCATAACACGGTATGTCGTGCCTGGCAAAATACTGCATATACTCGGACCACACCCATGCGCTGCCCATGCCGCCATGAATGAAGAATATGGGCGTTTTTGACATAGTCGGGTTGGCACCCTGGTTCGAAAGAACCTCGATTCTGCCTGATGGCGTCTCTACCCAGTATCTTGTGAGGCCCTTGGGGGCAGCGGGCGGTTCACCAGTGGGTGCGGTCCAGTAGAGCCACTGGTAAGTCAGTTTGAAATCGAGTAAACCCATGTCTGAGACGGCTGTGCTATGAGTATGAGTGGCCTGCAAGATGTAAAGTACGAGTTTTCGAAATGACAAGGTTATTCTTGACCTCGCCAAGGGTTCAGTTGGATAGCTTCGATGAGGACACACTGGCGGCCGGGGAGCTTCATGACCTTTTATCCCATTCCAAGACCTGGGGGCGCTGAGACGCGAATACTTAGAGACGCCGTGTAAGCCACAAGCTGCAAAGGGCAGCGTGGAAGCATGTTGCGGTGTTGTTCCCGAGCCGTTTTCGAGAGTAAGGACTCATCACGGGACTTTCAGGAACGGCACGACCACCTGGTCCATGTAACCATGGCGCCCGTTGCGGCCGCCAATTGGACAATTGACGCCTGCATGGATGCTAGCCACCACACACGGGCTGAAACTGTAAGCCTTGGCTCATGGACTCAAGAAGTCGGAATCTTGAGGGCGTCGGCAACTTTTCTTTTATTGCTCGTGACCTCCAGATTTGAGTCACCGTGTCCGCGGTGCGGTTTAGTCATGTAACGAGTGCGCGTCGAGCACGGTTGGGTTTAACATGACCGTCCAAAGGTTCCGCTCGCAAATGCCAGTTATCTCAACTCAGCGCCGATGTAATTTTCCTCCTCCCCTTCGTCGGCGATCCGAGGTAACTTCCCGGCTAGCATCTTTCGACTCGTCGCGATAGCCTCAAGAAGGCTATTCGGGGCGAAGAGGCGAGACGACGATGATGCAGGACGAAGGGGACAACCGCACTTGGGCCGGCGACCCCCAGATTTTTGGGTTGCATCGCCCAGCCGTACCTTATAGTGGGAACCCGATGATTTTCCGACAGCCTCACCACACCCACACACTGTAAGCAACCCCCCAGTGCACTGTGCCCGCCTAAAAATTGTCAGTCTTTCCCGGACCAGACACCACCCCCCAAAGGAGGAGCCTCGCGATCGCAGCCTCGACCGCGCAAATCCATCTTTCCACCATCCACACATTACATGGGCAGTTTCTCTCCCTCGAATCGCCCACCATGAGCGTATGTCACCACCCGTACACTCCTTCACTCACCTCTCTTAATCATCGTGATGGAAGCTGACCAGATCCTTTCGCGCAGTTCGTGCCCATTAACCCGCGGCCTATGCTGCAAGACCTGTATGTCCTTTCCCGGCGGGAACGCGACCTCACGCCGCGCATCCCAGCCCCCCTCCCCCCTATCGCGAACGACAATGAGCAACCCGCTAATATCTCTTCCCCTCTCTCTTTAGTGTCAACCAGGATGTCGTTATCAGACTCAAGTGGGGCGAGACCGAGTACAAGGGCAAGTTGGTCAGCATCGACAGCTACATGAACGTCCAGCTCAGCGGCGCCGAGGAGTACATTGACCAGAAGATGACGGGAGCTCTCGGCCAAGTTCTGATCCGGTACGCAGACCCGGCCCTTCTCGCAGACCTCCTTCATGGACAACTGGCTGACGCGCTAACAGGTGTAACAACGTCCTCTGGATCCGCGGCGCGAAACAAGGCGAGAACGGCGACGTCAGTATGGATGGTTGAGCAGGACGATTGAACGAGCGGAAGCATCAACACAGCCTCGGCCACCACCAACCCCAACCCCCCCGCTTTCGTACTCTGGTATGGTGGTCAAGAAAGAAGGGAGAGGAGGATGCGATTTTCACAGGAAAGGTTTGGAGCATGGACGACGACGACAGACATCAAGTTCAAACAGGACCAACAGAAAGCAAGAAAAAAAAAAGCCGTCGACAATGGATTCGCAGTTCCATTTCCAGGTTGAATACCCGCCCACCCCAGGCCGCGCTGCAGCGTAAAGGAAAATCATATGTCTCCCTCCGCAGCAAACTATAGAGAAGAAGAAGAAAAAGGAAGGTCGCGACATCTCGGGCGCCTTCCGTGCCGTTTCCTCCAGTTTAAACTAGCTACCACATTCGCAGATACTTACATAAGACAAGCAACCTTGCGACTACTGCAGAGATCCGATGACGCCACCTTGATGCGCTGTGTCTCGCTAACCCATGTGTACGCTTCGATAAGCCACTCGTACCACACCCGCGAATCGTCCGTCTGTCGCCACATCGTGACCTCCAGCTCCGTGTCGGCGGGGTAGTAGATGGGTTGCTGTGAATATTAGTGACCCAATCAAAAAGAAGAAGAAAAGGGGCAAAGAAAAGAAAAAGTTGAAAAAAAAAAACCACTTTCAAGCAGGAATCATCGGGACGCCGCTCACCTTGATGGGGAAAAAGATGGGGAACCACGAAATCATGTCCTTGCTCTTGCGGTCGATCAACTCGGGGTGCGTGCTGATCTCCACCTTTTCCTTGTTGCCGGTCTGTGGCGCGTAGAGGACCGACTCGAAGTAGCCGGCCAAGCCGTGGATGACACCCCTCGTGCGGCAGACGAAGGTGAGATGGGCGAAGCGCGAGTTGTGGTCGTTGGCACCGACGGCACCGGCCATGCTTCCGCCTCCGCCGCCCATGACGCCGCCGGCGCGCCTCGTCTCGATCTGCTTCAGCGTAGCCTCGGGCACGGGGTGGGAGAACTCCCACGTCTGCTGGAAGCGGGGGTGGTCGGGCACGCGGACGGCGGCGAAGTCGAGGGCGAAGAGACGCACAACCCAGGGGGTGTCGAAGGCGTTGGGCTCCGTCGGCACCCTGGTGAGGAGGTCGGCGTGGATGCGCGGCGTCGCAATGGGGCTCAGGTGCGCCGTGTACGACTCTGGGATGGAGATTCCGCCGGGGGCCAGGACGTGCTGGACGCCGTCCAGGCACTCGGGGGATAGCTCGTTGTCGGCAAAGGAGCCGAGGAGCTCCGACACGAGGATGTCGACCTTGCCGTAGACGGGGTTGTTGTCGGGCGTGCCGGAGATGAGAGGACCCTTCCACGAACGCATGTCCGTCTTGACGACCGTGACCTTGCCGCCCCAGATCATTTCGTTCTGTCTCAGGAGGTAGACGTAAGCGTTGGGGTTCTTCTCGACGGCCCAGACCTGGACGGGTACGCCCGTCGCCTCGCTGGCCTTGAGGGCCCTCGTTACGAGTGGTCCACGGCCAGAGCCGACAACGGCGATGACAACGGCGCCGTTCTGCGAAGAGGTGGCCCGGCCCAGCTGGCGCCACTCGGCCAGCGCCTCGGTGCAGGCGGCCTCGTACTGGTTGTACTTGACCGGGTCTCCCTCAAAGACCTCATACGTGGCCGACTCGAGGTTGTCGGACAAGGGCTGCAGGGGCGACTGAAGCCAGTCTTGGAAGCTCGTGAGCGTCGTCTGTTCCAGGTACGACAGCGGTCGCTGCTGCGTCTCGAGCCACTTGAGGTAGGCGGCGTAAGCGCGGAAAGACTTGAGCGAGTCTTTCGTCAGCTGGGCCGACGAGTCGCCCAGAGCAGGGAAGTCGGCGGCAGTAGGGAGGGCCTGGTTCGTCAGGCTGACGGCCTGGAGCTGGGCTTCGGCGGTCAAGGAGGCAGGGTCCGGGCCAACGTCGCTGAGCAGAAGCCAGGGGGAGTTCTTCAGGCGCATGTAGTTGAAAATCATGTCCTGGTGGGCTCTGGGCAGGGCAGGGTGGCCGGTCTTGTTCTTCTGGAAGGTGTTTCCGCCAAGAGACAGGAAGTGCAGGGGCTCGGCAAACCACCTGTCCTGGAGCGCCTTCTCAGGCAGGGCTCTAGGAATACGGATGGCTATTGGAATTAGCGGCCACATATCGTGCATGACACAGAGGTTATATCTTACCGACGTAGAGACGCATGCTGTATTCACACATGGTGCGGACGGAATGCCAAGAGTCCCAGGTGCTGTAGATGTCAATCTCCCTGCTCTCCTCAGGGTGAGGCAGCTCAGACAGGGTGGAGAGCAGCTCGGCCGTCTCCTCCAGACCAGGCTCGCGGTACATGGGAATGTGGATGATGAAGTTGAGGCGCGAGGCAATGGTCATGGCCTCCTGGACAGCTCGGCCGTACTGGGCGATGCCCTGATTTCCTCCATTCTTGGATGCGTCTCTCCTGGGGCCGGGAACGACGATGCTTCGGACGCCGCAGAAATTGGCATAGGCAATTTCGAGGTTGAGGACCTGCCTTGAGACGCTGGCGACGACAGGGTCGGTCGAGGCCAAATCGATCCAGGGGCTGGCGTAAGCGATGTAAGTGGTGACTGCATGGCTGGGGAAGAGAGAGGTGTCCTTGGGGGTCAAAGGGGGAACAACGGCATCTGCCAAAGAACCGGCATTTTGCTTTGCCTTTGCGAGGTGTTGAGAGACGAGGTCCTTGACACGAGCATGGAAGTGCTTGTTGGTGATGGGTGCTGTCACGAAGTTGACCTGAAGTGGGGGGTTTGTGAGTGAGCGAGTGAGAGGGAGAGAGGGGAAATTCAGGGTCAAGGGTCACTTACACCGGTGTTCAGGATCTGGCCATACTGGAGGTCATCTAGGGGCTGATCTCTGTTGGAATCATGCTGACCGAGGCTGAAAATAGGCCTGATTTGGTTGATATTGGCGCCGTCCATGGTTGACTCGGGCACTTTGAGAGAGTGGTGTAAATGCTCGGCGCACAAATCACACACAACGAGGGGGAGTGGGGGGTTATGCAAAAAGCAGCACCTGTCGGGTTGAAACCTGGTGCTTCGGCAAGGAAGAAACAGAGAAGAGAGAAAGAAAGAGCGACGTGATCAGCACTTCATGCTTGACGGGCTGCTCGTCAAGTCTAGAAATATTTCAGAAATAAGAGACGAAAAGGGTGTATTTGGGGTCACTGTCAACCCGATGTTTGTGTGATCTGACAAGACAGGCCCGTGTGGTTCCCACCCCGAAAGGCAAAAATGCACCAGATTTTGCGAGTTGCGACTCGGTGCCATTGGTTGGTCGCGTTTGCATACAGTGGACTCGAGCTGGGACTGGACCCTGAAGCATAAGGCGAGAGACAGTGTCCGCTGTCACGCAGGACTACCTACTAGCATCGATTTGGTCACTTTGGAGACGACTATGGTCTTTTCTTATAGCACCTTGATGACGCCGTGTTACACTCTCTCTGGACATGGTGGGTGCGCTCCTCAACACACACGACTCCAGTCTCACGATGACCTGGTGAATAGTTGTTTAGTTTCTAGTACATGCCGTGTCAGTTTCCAAAACGCCCAAAGTCCCTTTACAGTGTAATGATTGTCTCTCAAACGGTACCTCTAATGCATCCGTACTGCTACATACGGAGTACTACATAGTATGTACAAGTATCCGTATGTAGGTAGTTAACCTAGGTACGTATCTATAGCCCCCTTATCTTATCATCCCACCATGCTATTGGTCCGTGCGCGAACCCGCCCAAATTTTTCCCGCGACATCAAAAAAGTTTCCAGGCGGTAGTAGCCTCGCCCACTTGTAGTCGCCTTTCCGACTTTGTTGCCGTCGCTGTCCAATTCCCCGGGCCGCAACTTCAGCCAGATTCTCCCAGTCTTCTTTTCTCACCACTTCTCCCCCCCCCCCCCCCCCCCTCTCCTGTGACGGAAGGAAACGCGATAATGGCCGACACCGATCCCAAAGGCTTCAAGCGCTCCAGCGCCGACAGAGAGGGCAGCTCGAGGAAGAAGGCCAAGAAGGAGGAATCCGACTCAGAGGAACCCAAGTACAACCCTTACCTGGCGCATATGGACGACAGCGGCGTGGACTCCAGCTCGGCCTTCGCTGGTTTCAAGCAGCGCGCCACCACCGCCAAGCAGGCTGAGAAGGTCGAGGACCTCGATACCAACGCCTTCACCGGCCGTCCCCATTCGCAAAAGTACTTCCAGATCCTGCAGACGCGCCGGGATCTGCCAGTCCAAAAACAAAGGTAAAGCTATGATCTAATCCCCTCCCCGACTTCTCCGGCTTGCTAATGCCCCCGTCATAGACAAGAGTTCCTCGACAAGTACCACTCCACCCAGATTCTCGTCTTTGTCGGCGAGACGGGTTCCGGAAAGACGACACAGATTCCCCAGTATGTCGTCTATGATGAACTTCCCCAGCTCAACCGCAAAATGGTCGCCTGCACCCAGCCTCGCCGTGTCGCCGCCATGTCCGTCGCCCAGCGTGTTTCCGACGAGATGGATGTTGAGCTCGGCGAGGAGGTCGGATACAGCATTCGTTTCGAGGATAGGACAAGCCCCAAGACGATCCTGAAGTACATGACGGACGGTATGCTTCTCCGAGAAGCCATCCACGACCACGAAATGTCCCGTTACAGCTGTATCATCCTCGACGAGGCCCACGAACGTACCCTCGCCACCGATATCCTCATGGCCTTGCTCAAGCAGATTGCTGCCCGCCGTCCCGACCTCAAGATCATCGTCATGTCCGCCACCCTCGATGCCCAAAAGTTCCAGCGCTACTTCAACGATGCCCCTCTTCTCACCGTCCCCGGCCGTACCTTTCCCGTCGAGATCTTCTACACCCCCGAGCCCGAGCGCGACTACGTCGAGGCGGCCATCAGGACGGTGCTGCAGATCCACGCTTCCGAGGGCGAGGGAGACATCCTGCTCTTCCTGACGGGTGAGGAGGAGATCGAGGACGCGTGTAGGAAGATCAATCTCGAGGCCGACGAGATGACGAGAGAAATCGACGCCGGGCCCCTGGCAGTCTACCCCCTTTACGGCACACTGCCGCCGCATCAGCAGCAAAAGATTTTCGACAAGCCCCCGGCCCCCTACAGGAAGGGCGGCCGGCCGGGTCGCAAGGTCATCGTGTCGACCAACATTGCCGAGACGTCGCTGACAATCGACGGTATCGTCTACGTCGTCGATCCGGGCTTCAGCAAGCAGAAGATCTATAACCCTCGCATCCGTGTTGAGTCGCTCCTGGTCTCGCCCATCTCAAAGGCTTCGGCCCAGCAGCGTGCCGGTCGTGCCGGTCGAACAAAGCCCGGAAAATGCTTCCGCCTCTACACCGAGAACGCCTTCAAGAAGGAGCTCATTGAACAAACGCACCCCGAGATTCTGCGCTCCAACCTGGCCAACACGGTGCTCGAGCTGAAGAAACTTGGCGTGCAAGACCTTGTCCACTTCGACCTCATGGACCCCCCCGCCCCTGAGACCATGATGCGCGCCCTCGAGGAGCTCAACTACCTGGCCTGTCTCGACGACGACGGCGAGCTGACGACCCTCGGCAGCCTGGCGTCCGAGTTCCCCCTCGACCCGGCGCTGGCCGTCATGCTCATCTCCTCGCCAGAGTTCTACTGCTCCAACGAGATCCTCTCCATCACCGCCCTTCTCTCCGTGCCGCAAATCTGGGTCCGCCCGGCCGCGCAGCGCAAGCGCGCCGACGAGATGAAGGCGCAGTTCTCCCACCCCGAGGGCGACCACCTCACGCTACTCAACGCCTACCACGCCTTCAAGGGCACGGCCAACCAGCCCGACGTCGATCCCAAGAAGTGGTGTCACGAGCACTTCCTCTCGTTCCGCCACCTCAGCAGTGCGGACAACGTCCGCGCCCAGCTGAAGCGCATCATGGAGACCCACGGCCTCGAGCTCATATCGACGCCCTTTGAAGACAAGAACTACTACACAAACATCCGCCGCGCGCTTCTCTCGGGATTCTTCATGCAGGTCGCCATGAAGGAGAGCTCCGGCAAGGTGTACCGCACCATCAAGGACGACCAGGCCGTCATGATGCACCCCTCGACCGTCCTAAAGACGGACTACGAATGGGTACTTTACAACGAGTTTGTCCTGACCTCGAAGCAGTACATCCGTACTTGCACCGGAATCAGACCGGAATGGTTACTGGTAAGTACCCCGCTGCCACCTCAACCCTCCCACCGATTCAGTTTGGGCGCATGAATGGATGAATTGCACATGCCCATCATTTCTACCCTCTCAACCTTGTTGCTGTGACCCCTCGGCACCCTGTCTTCTTGCCCCCCCCTGTCAGCTTACTCCTCGGCTAACGCGAACGTCACAGGAAATTGCTCCGGTCTACTACGACCTCGCCACTTTTGAGAAGGGCGACGTGAAGACGGCCCTCACCCGTGCCGCCGAGAAGAAGCGCCGCAAGGAGGCTATGAAGAACGGCCGGTGAGCGGCACTTGTGCAGGTCCCATTATACAGCTGCGGGGGGGGGTATGTTGGCTTGAAAGTCAATCTCCTTCAACCCTCTATGGCGGTGGCGGTGTCAATGTTCCAAAACAAGAAGGAACCCAGGCGAACTGAAGGGCAGCTAAAACTCTCTTATACCGGGGTGAGGCGATCGTATACAGAAGTACCGCGACTGCACATGCCGCTTTTGCGAGGGCCGCTCGCGTCGCGAGAAGGGGTGGCTTGACGACCAGAGGGCCCCTCTGAGCTGCTCTAAACCCTTTGCGTTATATTGGACAGAGGAGAAATTCTCCCTCGCCGTCCCGGGCTTTTTTCTTTCTTACCCTCCCTTCTCCTTGGCAAACCGTCAACTCGCACACAGACTACAAATTCTTGGAGGGGGGAACTCAAGCGGTAGAACAAAAAGGCTCGGTGGTCAACGTCAACACCAGGATGGCCCCATATCAGAAGAAGAGGTGGGAACGGGTTTGGGGGACAGGCGGGTTCGATAGAAGCCGGCCTGGTTTAGAAGTTTTAGATTTTTTTTCCCCCCCACGGCGTCCCAAGGAACGCCAAACAGAGAAAGAAGAGAAAATAAATAAAAAATATAAATTACCGAAGCATCGATGGAGGCACATTTTACGTAAGATGCGACTTTTCTTTTTTTCCCCCTTTCTTTTGTTCCATTTTCTTTACCGTCTTTCTCTTCTGCTTCGTCTTACCCTTGTCCTCTCTCTCTCTCTCCCTCTTCCGTAAGCCCCCACCCCATGCGCGTTCGACGTGGACACACATGCATCCCGCAGATGCAAATCGATGCATCACGAGTCTTTCCCGCCCCCCTTCTCTCTATCGGAAAGTCCCTCGGACCCGAATGGGCTTTTGACACACGGGTGTAGAACTCGACGTGGCACCCGGCCCATAGTGTACACACCCGCGGCTATCAGCGGGGAAACAGCGGTCTGTTCCGGGTTTTACACTAATTTCATCAAGGAAAAGAAATGAAAGCAAAACAAAACCATTGTTCGCGTTCCTTTTTTTTTCGTCAAAAGTCCACTTTGATGCTGGCCGGGCATAGGGCGGCAAGTAGGTAAGTCTTATCATGCATGCAGCATGCATACGCGACTAGTGTGTGTAACAATACCTGGCATCTGGTTTCAAGGAAAGGCCTTTTTTTTAGGGGTTTTTTTGTTTTTGCCTCAGCCCCGATCCCCACAAGTTCGGGCGCCGTTCGGACCTGGGCTACCGGATCCAAGAATGTCTCACAAGGGCATGGCTCATTAACGACATGGGGTAATTCTCGGCAGGAAGGCCGGACTCTCCCTCACCGCCTGGTCTTCCAGCACAGTGGATCTTGGGTTCTGTCTCTCTGCTGACATCGTTTGCATCGTTTGCTACCTAGTCTGGTAGCCTAGCGGTTCTCGCTCACTTGGCCGATGGGTGAGGCGTCCTGCTCGACCTCTTGGCAAATCTCTTCATTGGTAATGTAATGGTCACGGTTTGCCCATCCATCACTCCTAGATTTCATACTACGACCCTGAGGCCCCCCTGTCTTCATCGTCATCCTACATCTTTTTCAATCTTCAAAGTCGACAGGGAGGGGAGGCAAGGCAAAGACGCAGGAGGATCAATAAGCCAAGTGGAGTTGGAAAAGAAGTAAGAAATGGGGGGGGATGAAGGAGGGTTGAAGAAAAAAAAGGAAAAAAAAAGAAAGAAAAAAAAAAGACCGCAGATTCCCATCCTGTTGCCGCCACATTGAAAAAAACAGGAAAAGTTGTAGACAGGACTTACGAAGGATGAGGCGCCCCAGTGGGCCGACCAGAAGCGTCTCCCCTTCCGAAGCCCTGGGACAAGGCCCTGGAGGTGGGTGTTCTTTTCCCATAAATGTCTGAATTGACATATTCTCCTGCGGGCGAGACGACGCTCGTAGATGCGGTGCGGCGGCGTACTACTATGGTACCGTACCCACGGTCGTCGTGATATCCGGCGGTATCCGGCAGCAGGCGGGGGGGGGGGGGGGGGGGGGCCGCAGGTTTCCCGAGCCCGGTCACCTTACTTCGCCAAGGGCCAGAGTAGCAATATCCGGCCTCGGAGAAGGCTGCGTTCTGCTAAACATCAGCATCTAGCAACGCCTTGATTAGTGAACGGTAGTGGGTGGCGTGCGTTTCAACGTTTCCCGTGGTGGTGGCGAGTGCAGGTCGGGAACCGAAATCGAACAGTCCAGACCCTTTCGCACGCACCCCTCTCCATGCCCCTCCCCCTGTTGCGCCTTGGACCCCTATACCATATTATGTATAAGGGTGCAAAGGACTCCAGGCAAGTCCCTGGCAGGTTAGAGAAGCTGATATTAGCCTTGTCGAGTCTGGCGGCCATACAAGAAACAAAAGTAGATTATGCAAGTGTCCAAAGGGATTTGGGGGCCAAGGGGGAGACTGGTGATTACAGTTGAGACGGACAGAGAAAAGGGTCGGTCTAGGCATTCATTCTGTGGCCGAAAAAAGAAAAAGACCACCGCCTGTAATGGGGCAGAGTGACGTAGGAACGTAGAGAAACCTACCTACAATCGCGACATCGGCTCATCAGCGACGATGACGCAACGGAGCAGGGGAGGGGGAATGATGGACGAGTATATGTCCGTTTTTGTACACACGTAAAGACTTTATTGCGGCTTCCCCCCCGTGTGGCTATCCTATGAGGATCCGGCGACGGCGACGGGGAGTCATGTGACTCAAGCTTTAGATTTGCAAAGAATGAAATAAAATAAAAGTCGAATGAGTGTGAGTAGCGTAGCTTTTGGTCCAACGTCCAGAGACGTCCCCGTTGTACGAGGGAAAGAAAAGAAAAGAAGATAAAAGAAATAGGAATGGCCAACGTCCTCATCGACGGTCATTGGTTGGACGTCCCCTGTGTGGCAATCCCAGGACGCCGGTGAAGTGCATGTCAGTCGACGACCTGGCGAATCCCCGCCCTCGGACTAGACCACACTCGGATGCGCTGCCCAATCACACCGCCATGGACAGGGACATAGACAACATGTCCGAGCAGCAGCCCTGGCGTCACAAGACAACACGCTTGCTCTCTGTGCCACCCTTTTGGGCCGTTTCTAGGGAGTGCCGGAAGGGTCCGCTCGAATACATGCCGGACACGACGCATAGCTCTGCAAGCGTCGTCGACAGACGGTATAGCAGAGCATACCATAGCACGGCACAGCATCGTAAAACTCAGACTGGTAATAATTTATCCGCATTCGAGGATCGAGATTCGAGACTGTGGCGAACCGCGGCCGACCACATCGTGGAGTGGCACGCTGTCAGTGGGGTCTGTGTGTGGTGTGTGTGTGTGTGTGTGTGTGTGTGTGTGTGTGTGTGTGTGTGTGTGTGTGTGTGGTGTGTGTGTTAACGGGGCATTCGCTTGATGGTGCCTGCAAGCGATGACGTGCAAGACTGGTGTACCGGTATACGACCCAAAGACAGCCCTGCTTTTCTTGACCTTGCTTTGCCTGGATGGGCCAGGGTTCTTGGGAGTTTCCAAGGGGTGGCTTCTAGCCTGCCAGGCGGGATGGTCCCCGACGACCTGTCTTCCTTTCCTGTCAGAGCCGACATGTATTGGCCCCGAATCTCATAGTCAGCCATGCCGACCCGCTGCATGTCGTTTGAGGCCAGTCGTAAGAGGAACGGTTGCCGCACTGGCACATGTCTCCCGGGTCGACCCAATATCAGGCCTGACTCAAGATGCCCTGGCGAATCAAGACTATAAGGCGGTCGGTTTGGCTGCGGTACACTAAGGATTCGTTCAAATTGCTGGTTGGCAGGCGAAATGGTGTAGAATCAGTAGCGTTCAGGGTGCAGGACGGGTCGATGAATCCACTCGCTATTTTAACTTTATCAAAGGTCGAGGCGAAAGATAACCAGTGTGCTATAGCTCCAGGCTGGGGCCGGTCCAGTAACGAGGACGACCAGGCGACTGATTGGAGACGATCGACACAGCCCGCGATGCTCTCCTTAGCAGTCTCGGTCATCCGTCCCACAAGGCATATTGCCCGCCCCTTTCTCACTTTCTCGGCGAGCAACTGGCGTGTGTATTTCCTTCTTAGTCTTGGTGAATAACTTGCTGGCCTTGAGCAGTCAGTACCAGTTTGAGCCACTCTTACAGCGGGCCAACTGCACCCACCTAATGTGAGTGCCCGTCGGGTGGCCGCTAGTTCCTGCAGGCATGAAGCCAAACACATTTGCCGTAGAGGTTCTTGAGCAGAACAGAGGGAAAGCCTGGGTTCTGGCCCCAAGGTAAGGTGTCAAAGTACACTAGTCAAGCAACGATCGTAGAGACTAGTCGCTCTAGCCAAGGCTACCCTGCTCCATCACTTGGTTAGCTCTTAGGCTTCATCTCCCAATCAAACGTCTTGGAGTCTGTCCCGTGGACTAGGTCGCGGAGCTTTCTAGACATCAACATGACGAGACCTTGCTCGTTGGGAGCGGAACCCTGGAAGCCGTGGGATACCAACCACGGCCTGCTTCCGCTGCCATGCATGGATGGGCTCATCATTCTGCACGCGTTACGAGTACCATCCAAGACCGCTCTGTGCCGGTGCCCCTGTGGTTCAAAGTTAGTCTCAAGTATAGAACAGTTTTATGGCCTTGATGTTGCACCTATCAAAATAAATCTAGGTACAGTGCCCTTGCTTGCTGTAAAAGGTACCAAGTCAGCTCTGTCGTTTTTAGAGCATGGCAGCTCTGTGGTTTAACTTCACAAGCAAGTTTCCAGGAAACACTTATGTTTCCGCACCAACAGATAAATGAAGTCGAGAATCATGGGTGGTATACGTTGCGGTGTAGTAAGCTCAATCCGGACAAGATAGAAGCTCTCACAATCTTGTTCCACGCTAGAGCACCAAGCAACTCCCGTCGCTCTAGAGAGAGCCACAACAGATCGCTAGGATGTGGCATCCACCCCAAAGTACACGAAACGCTTGTACACAACTGCGGGTAAAGCCGTCTGCAGCTTGTGTCCGTTGCCCCCTGAGTGAGTGACCACTGACTGTGGTACGTGTGAATCCCTCCACTTGTACTGCCATTTTATTCACCCAGGCTGACGGCATAGTGTCTTTTACTCGTGTAGATACAGGTCCGCTTTTGGACTGTACTGCGCTAGCCCGAGGTGCCGCGGGACGGGCGTTTAACCATCGCTGCGGTCAGGCCACAACGATTTTGTTACCCAAGGGGAAGAGATACCAATACCATGGCTGAGTCGAGGAGGATCTTCGAGGCCATCATGAAGGCTCAATACCGAACAAGTACGCAGACGTGTCTTGAAAGATTAGGCCAGCCATTTTTTGTACAAGCCCAATGGTCGTACTGGGAGTGGGTAAAGGGATACTTGGGTCTGGCAGGCGGGATGACTTCCTTCGGCAGTTGAGCACAAGGGCCGCAACGTACATTGCCCACTACCTCGGACTTGGCGGGATCTCAGAGACCGTTTGCTACTCCCCAAAGACCACTCCCACCCGCGTCGAGTGTCAACGGAAACGCATGTACATGCTGGCCTGAGCAAGCGAGCATGGTTGCTTCGTCTACCAGCTGAGTGGTACTTAAATGGCAGTTCGAAGCGACCATAGGCCAATGCGACCGTCTCACCGGCACAACCAGTCCAAGACTCCCATTGCAATCTGGAGAACGGCTGCACTTCTGGATGTCAGTGGAAAATATCGGCCGATAATGAAGACATCAAATCTAGAGTTTAAAGGCGCCAAGAGCCGTAAGAGATGAGACAGGTCCCGGAGAATCCACGTCTACAGCCTTTGATTCAAGCATGCTTGCCAGTTCGATTCGAGGGAAGGGGCCCTTACCTTGCCTCCCCGAACTGTGCATGATGGCGAGCATCTCGACACTCCATTTACACGGACACCGTACTGGCGTGGTTCTAACACAAGGGATCCTCGACCTGCCAACCATTTCGGGAAAATACTGCATTAGTCGAGAGAATCTGAGTGGTCAGCGAGCCTGCAATAGTATGCAGGATTTCGAATACCATGGATAAGATACCTTGATGTACACCAAAGCACTGAATATGCCGCCGATGCCCCTCCACCCGTCGTGCCGCTTCATCAATATGCCATATGCCTAGCAAGATATCACCTGGCTGACGGTTGTTCCAGATATGGTGAAATTCCCTTGCCTGATTCGTTCCTGGTCATACTTTGTCATCAAGTATACTCAGGCGTGTCAGGCAAGCGGCATCGACTGTCGGCTTTGTCAATGCTTCACTTAACCAAAGCTTAGGTATCAACCGGCTTCTCGCCCGTCACTCCCCGCTTTACAGGGCTCCTGCAGACCGCGATGCTTTTCACCACGCCTCCTTTGAGCCTCATGGGGGTCCGAACGCGTCTTGTGTTGCACGGCTGTTGAGGACAGCTCAGAACAGCATCCTGCAGCAAGCCTGAAAGTAGGACCGGCCTTCCAGATGTCTTCGAAGATTGGCGCATACTGCAGGCTTCTGACCTAACCGACTTGAGACCAAACTTGGCGTATCCACTTGGCAGGTCGAAGGGCCAGCAAGGCGCCGAACGGGGATAGAATTACTCTCCACCGGGAGAACCGGATAAGGCTTGCACGATTACGGATAAAACTTTGGTGTCAGTTTTCATTTTTCTCGTTTCTGTCAATGCAAGCCACTTTTACCCATGGAGCCAATCCTAAATGAGCTTCCAGCTGGATACGATCCCTGGGCCACGCCCGAAGGGACGCTTTGCAGATGTATGGTAGTGAGTAATGTGGAGGTTCATTATGGAAAGCCATCGTGCCTTCTGAGTATTCCGTAACTAGCAACCTGCGGGCAGTTACCATGCAATCTTGCAGGAAACCCGTTGTGTGAACATTGAGCCGGTCGGTTGCAAGCGTGCAGAGCACAGCCAGAGGTAGCCAGCGGTCAGCAGCCACAGTCCGTAATGTAAGTATAAAGAGGGCCCATTGCGACTCGTCAACCGTATTTCAACTTCTCTGCAAACAGACATTAGTCACACAAACCTCTCAACCCATTCTCAAAGCATACCGGACTTCTTATCCTCCTTCGAGTGTTTTCAATATGGACCGGTACCCCTGCGTCAACAGATATAAACATGGCGTTGACTGTCCTGGCTGGGTCAACGTTCACGGTGCCCGGTGCGAGGATTGCGTTATGGTAAGTAAAGTCAAGGTTAACGGGTACATCAATGGATGTTAATGTGACACGCAGTACAACCTATAGGGCTCAAGACCTCGATAACAAACAAAGCTTGACCTTGGATTTGTAAAACCGCGGAAGACTGTAAGGAACAGTGCCGCGAGAGACCACAGAGCTGGCGAGATTGAGTATGACATAGACGACCACGTAGACGGCTATTTGGTTCCAGAATGCGCTAAGACTGAGGTGATAGTCAGGAGGACCACGCAATACAATGATTAATGGCAAGTTTTGGGTCGGTACCTGTAGTCTATATGCGTCTTCATGGGAAGTTTTGGCACGAGAAGGTTGTTTGGTCAGTTGGCTGCATCATGAGTATTCATCGGTAAATAGGAATGAGACTCCCTTCGATTCTCGTGTCATCCAGGCAGAAGAAAGCTGATGCGGCCGTCGGTATTTGAATGATGACGTGCCTGGCCACGAGATGCCGTTGCTGAAGGCGAACCAAACAGCGTACCAGTCGCACCCGTTCCTCTACTTCGAATCATCATTGACCTGAGTTCCCGCGGACGACACATCGTATGGGAACCGACAGCGCAAGAGGGCTATCGGATGTTGATAATATTGCGAAAGAAACGCCGACACAGAAGCGCACGCCACCGAGTTGCTTGCAGGGGCAGGCATGGGTTAGCAGAATGGCGCTACGGTTGTCATCGCCACCACCCTATCATAGGATCGTGGGGTGAGGGATCAGCCAATCGGATCGATAATTGAACCTCGAATTCGATTCAACATAAATTGGCAGAGGTTCCAACTTGCGATTCAGCCCAATTCAGTCGATGGAGGGGGTGTCGTCCAACAAGCCGGCGATGGGCATAGTCGCAACCAGCAGGGCCGGAAGGGGAGGGTGTGAAGGAAGGTGGCGACGTGCATATAACTGATCGAACGGGCGAAAAAAGAAGTAGAAAAAAGGAAGGGGAAAATGCCGACTTTCAAAACCGACGTTTGCGTTGCATCGGGCCAAGTTGAAGAAGGCGAGGTGCTAACCACCTCGCGGGCACATGTGAGCGGGAATTCAAACTGCTGGAAGAGCAGGCACAAGATTCAAGGCTCAAAGCTCATCTCCTCGAAAATACCAAAGGATGTCACACCGGAATGATCGAAAGAGGCTGCCAAGCGTCAACGTTGTCCTACGAGATGGTGGCGTTGGTTCCGACAGGTTTGTGCCACCCGGTCCCCCCTCCAAAGATGGCCTAAATTAGCTCGTCAGCGATCTGCAGCGAAGGGTCAGGATGGTCATAAGTACCTCGTGGCTGGAAGATAGGTAGGCAGGTTGGGTATATCAAGGGACATATAGGCGAGAAGTCGGTATAGCGATGGATGGCCTCGGTTAGTAATGATTGTTGAGGCTCATTATGGGATGGTGGTTTTCCCACAGGATGTAAGCCACATTTGGCGGTTTGGCGTTCGTATCAGGCATGCCCTCTCCTCCTCCTCTTCCTCCTCCTCCTCAGGGCTGCCATATGCCACATTCCATCCAGGATAGTACCCGACAGGATAGGTGAGGTTACCGTCGTCTGGGTCGTAAGTGTGGCTAACAGGTCAATTTTCGTGACAGGCCTCATGCTTGCTGTGTGGTGCACGGCAGAGACGACGGCAAGCCGTCGGATGTGTAGCAGGAAAGGGCCTCCAATAAAAGGCTCTAATGCGAGTAAGCAATGCCGGAGTTCAGACGAGCGTTCTGGCAAGGGCGGCTCCGTCCGATGTCGGGTGACTTGGAGGGGTGTCAAATCGGGATGGCATGTTGGTGTTCTTGAGCGGCGCTGATGTTGGTATGTAATTGAAAGGAAGATGAGCAGCGGAGCGGACTGGAAGTGGACGGCAGAAATGCAATGACATGCATGGCAAGGATGTCCTGGAATGGAAGGCGCCCGCCACCAGAAACGAGTGCTCTTGCCGTGTGCCTCAGCTTACGTGATGCATATCAGGAACAGTTAGTGTGCCCAGATATGCTCCCTCGACTTTGTTCGGACTATCCTGCATGTTGCAGCGAGCCTGCAGCATGGTGTGTGTATGTAAGCTACTTCGTCCAGTGAGTCTCGCTTCGGTTCAGAGCATGATTGCAGGCTTCCTCTCGTTGTAGACACGCGCATTGGACGGGTGACTACCAGGTGATTTTCGACTACGCGACATAACCCTACACCAGAGAAATTTCACCACGAGTCGTCGATATTTGGCCGCAAAAAAAAAAAAAAACCCCCCGGTTACACAGCATCGACAGACAGCACGGCAGACGAATTCGGATATTGGCGCAGGTGAGGGTCGTCATTGGCACAGCAGCACCAACACCAGTGTCAACCATGATCCGGAATGTTTGTTCCGCCAACTTCACAGGAAGTTATTTGGCATAAGCTGATGATGACATGCCATGCGAGAAGGCGGAGGCTGTCCCGGAGCAGATGAGAGGCACAATTTGAAAACGATATCTGAACATCCAATAACAACAACATGTCATGATCCCAGTAGCATTACCAAGAGCGAAGTTGCACGGCCCACACATGTGGCCTGGCCAAACCGAGTTCGGCTCCGGGATGTCCATCCCAAACCCTGAGGGCTTCCGACGCTTTTCTTTGCTTTCTGTCATTGCCGCCAAATGGTCCTCCAAGCAATGATTAGACCGTCAATCCGCTGCAGGACCCCGATAAAGCAGACTCGCCCACACACCTGCCACACACTGCACGCCAGAAGCGACTCGCCATTGTGACCAGGGCCAGTAGGGGGTTACTGAGATTTAGTCACGTATGGAACACTCTGAAGAGCCCGGGGGTTATTGATAGGCATCCGCGTCATGTGCAAGTCTGCAGATGAGTTGTGACCAGGTTGCGGTTTATGCACAATGTCACAATCAACAGACCGGGCGGGCTATTCCCCCGACTGCGAAACACCTCGCACTCTCTACATCAGAGCTGGGTATCCTCACCACGACTCGTCTGATAAGGCCTGGTTCAGCCTCATAACGGACGTCAACGTCCTCATGTGTCAGATCTCGGGCTAGTCTAATTGGTCCACATGGCATCTCCAGACTACAGCATCCTGTCGCATCGAACCTTGACACGCTTCCGCCAACTAGTGTATGTACAGTACCCAGTCGATATCTGTCATCGTCCAGTCTTACCTCGGAATGGGGTAGAGGAGGCTCACAGACACCGTCATTCAATTGGATTGGTTACCACTCGTAACTAATCCGGTTACACACAGCTGCGGTCCAACGTCGCCGTCGCAACGGGTGGCGCCCAGTATAGTCATCGCTCCGACGGGAGGCCTGTCCTCTTCCCGCCCTCCCAGCCAGATTTCCTCGGGCCGAGAACACGTACCGCATGACTCTGAACGGGATGGCAGCAGCCATAACACCTCCACCTGCCAAGCGAGGCAGGCCAACCAACCCTCCCTCGTCGCTCCATCAATATGTTCATATCGATGGAGAGAGGGGCGTATCCCTGTGATGCATGCCGCGTATGAGTGGGTGGACGTCAGGCTGCAGGACGCTATCCGTATTCCCCTTTGCCGTGATAGGTCGTATTTGATAGTAGCCACATCACGGCTTGTAGATCCTTTAGCCGGCCGCCTATTTCCATCAACAAAGGGACGATGCCCTTCGGCAACACCTCAACCTTAGGCCAGGGTACTCATTGCCAAAACCCATTCCCCAGCATAATCAGACTGCCTGCTGCATAACCACCTGCCGCATACAACGTAGGGAAAGCGAAGCGGATGTAAGAAATCAAGCTCACGATTAATAACTTCTTGAAACAGATGCTAAATACATTCTGTACCTCTCTGCTAAGCCTGTCGGCATTACGTAAGAGCTGCCAAACCCATTACAATCATACCGACAACTGCTGCCCACGTGGTGGGGGGCGAAATAGATCCAGCCGCGTTACCCAAGCCGAATGGCAACCCCTGCGTCTTGAATGTAACATTTTGTGGAATGGTAGCATTGTAGCACTGCCCGCCGGCGATGTCAAGATTAGTCAGGTCGTCCGGCACCCTAAAGAACATGTAGCTGTTCTGGGGGATATCCTTGAATCCCGCCGTATTGTAGGGGAACTTGTTGCCAGAGTCCGTGGCACTGGTGTTGCGCAGAAATATGCATTGGACCTGGCCCGGGTAGTCTTTGTACATTGCAGGATACGCCTTCATCACATCCGAGTTCGTGGTGTCGGCTACCAAGATAAACTTTCGCTGAGGGAAGGTCTGGAAAATCTTGTCGAGCAGGAACCGTCGGATGGACAGGGTCGCCTGAACATCAGAAAAGTTGAGCGGGCGTGTATCAAAACTACCCAGAGGGTAAGTATTGTAGATAAACTCCATATAATTCCGAGTCACCTGCTCAGGAGTCGTGGTTAAGTAGTGGAAGTGAAAGTCCGGGATGGACGCGGACCAATTGGCGTAAATCTCGGGCATGTTCATCCAAGGCGTGAAAGGACGGGCGAAGGAATTAAGGAGGCCTTCCTTGGGTTCATAAATCTTGGTAACACGCAGAATGTCGTCAATGTCGGACAAGATCGTCATGCCCTGGGGAGGCACTAGATACGCTGTCGCATTGCCAGTATTGGTACCATTCGTGTACATGTTGAGGGTTTGTATCGACTCCGTGGCGTTGCCTGGGAGTAAGTGTCCACCGCTCGACCCTGTAGTATTGCGCAGCTTGACAAACGCATCAAAGTCGCCCTGGTCTGTAGTCAGGTAGGGCATGTTGATTGTTTGGGCACCACCACGCGCATTGACGGCCCCTCCGCTCGCACCTGGCCGCACCGAAACATCGTTGACAAAGTTCATGGTGACGTTCTGCTCGCCTTGTTGAACGACAAAGATGGACCTGGTCACATTTCGTGCCTGGGCTTGTTCGGTGGGGCCCAAATCTGCAATATCGACGTCGATGAGGAAAACATTGGCCAGGTCATCAACCTTCGACTGGCTAATGTTGGGTTGTTTATAGATATTGCCATGAACGCGGACGTTCCAGCCCTCGTCGGTCCAATTACCGTAAGCCCTACGCAGTACATGTCAGTAAACGCGTGTTGTGCAACTGACGAAAGTATTTGATTACTCACGGGATGTTCAAGGCCTGAGTCGGCTGTGCAGCAAGGTCGCCATCGTTGATTCCCAGAGAACTGAGTACTTGGGTGCCTGTCGGAAACCCCTGGAAGTACTGGGGAATGCCGGACACGACGAAGGAGGAGACATCGCTTCCCAGACCTTTAATAACGCTATTGACATAATTACCGATGTCATCGGTGACATCGGGAGCTCGCTTCACGCGGGTTGGTGGTGGCGTGATCATGGGATGAGCAGGGTCGGCCGGAGCAGCAAGAACAAGCTGCAAAAATGCCAGCGGCAGCAGGGAGACACGAAGCAAGGCCATGGTGAATCGTTGTCTCCTCAGCAAAGTCGGACTACCTGGGGGGAGGCAAGACGATGGTGTCGATTTCGTGCGTTGACAGCGCGACGTGAGAATTACAACAATGGAGCCACCGACCCGAGTTCGACCGGAATAGACCCAAGCACCGTACTGGACGGGGCGTGCGTCGTGAGAGGAAGACGGAAGAGGGAGAAATAGTGAGTGGAACGACGATCGCCAACGTTGTTACTTTGTTTGCTTACTGTTGTCGTCGCTGCTAATTTATGAATGGCCTTTGTTTGTCCAGTTCCTGGTTGGGATCGGGATCGGGAATGACGTCAAGAGGCTGGGGGGAGCTGGGACTGGGATTGCTACAATAGTGGGTTTCAGATCAATGGTGGGCCAGCGAATCAAGCTCTGGAGTGGGGTCACTGGGCCGCTACGCTACTACCCCCTGCCTCCCCCAGATATCTCCGACGATTGCAGGGCGGCATAACATTGGTCATGACTGTCTAGCCTGGGTCTTAGTGTGTACACGTAGGCACAGAGCACAGAGTATAATTACAGGTGGACGACGTTGACAAGTGGAATGCTCTGGGCAGCTTGATCCCTTTGCACAATGCGCCTGCTTCAAGGTTTATCCGTGAGCACAATTACGAATGTTTGGGTTAACCTTCCGCGCCATGATCCAGACCAGTCGGGTTTGGGCCCCGTGCGACTTTGCTTAGGCTCCGGAGATTCGTGTGTTGGTCTTCTTATTCAGCCCCGAAACGCCAGCCAAGTTGTTGTCCGCGGTTCTAGACAAGAGTTAGCACCTGCATCAAATGTATTCGGGGATCTGGGTTTGACTTATCCCCAGCCACAGGGGGCTGCCGTCTCGCCATTTCTGGAGAGACGACAACCAGGACTACCTTCCAACGGCCTGTCCTTTTGATCCAACAAGCGCACAAACTTCGAGCGGTTTGAGGGAGACTGGCAGTCCAGGCCCACCGCGATCCCGGACAAGCACAAAACTTTGACTCCAACACGAGATGGGTCCCAGGATCGCCTTGAACCTGTTCAGCCGGCCACCGCCTCCGACACGAAGCCACCCGCAGAGTCGCCTTTGCTCACTCAGCACAGCCGTCATATATCTCGCCATCCGAGGTTCGGCGAATCGAAGCCTAGTTCTGTGTAGTCCGAAGCAACCAAGAAGCTCACTCTGTTTGGTTCGCACGACCTCCTTGGACTAGTTTTTGTTTCCTCTCCAGCGACAAATCGCAAAAGGAGGGCATTCCGCGCGGACAAAAGACATCCACAAAAAACCGCGCTCTCATCCTTTGGTCCCGTTTCCGGAAGACCATTGGGCAAGTGTTGATCCACAGGGGGGAACAACGAGGATTTGGCGTCCCCCAATGTCGTGGGACAGAACCCACGACTGGAGGCTGATGCGCCTGGCCAGATCACATGCGGGCATGTCACACCGGTGGCAGTTGCCTTGGTGTGGCTCGGAAAATTGCTGGCTGGCTACAGGATCTGACACTGGCATTTCTTCTCTGCCGAGCCAGTTCGGGGTCGTGTGTCGGAAAGGAGAGAGCCGAGAGCTGAGCGTGGTTGATGTGGTCAGATCGACAAGTTTCTGTTTGTAGACCTAGGAATCCTCGCAACATTGGTCGTGCGGCCGGCGAGGCAAGACTGAGGCAGATTGCGGGTTGAAACTGCGATACTGACTGTGTGTGACCGACGCTGAGCTCTGTCCCCAAACCAAGCAACGCAGAGTCGAGCCTCTTACACTGGCACGACATAGAACCCCGAAAAGCAGGACGTTACCAGTGCAATCCTGCAGACCACGACAGCTGTCTTCTCCCAGCGACCTACTCTTGGCCAGAGTGCTGTTCCAGCGGATAGGTCCTGACGAGCGGCCTCAGACCAGAGGCTCTTACCCAGACGACTCATAGCAACCCCCTCTCGCGCACCTGACGGTGACTGGAATGTTTTCCCTGCCAGTCCACCTACCACGGCTCCCGGCGAGGCTTGCCACTTTTCAGCGGCGATCGCTTCCCCGGCAGTTCGTGCGGGTTTAAAAGACAGGGTCGACGACTGCAGACGCAAAACTTGAACCAAAAGGCTGCTTAGGGTTAAGTTCCGAAACCCATTCTCTCAACTAGACTGCATTGTCTGGTATAGACAACCATAGATCGCGATAGCTCCAACCGCGGCAAGCGCGAGGTCCTGATACAGGCTCGGATGCGACGTATCGCGAAATCGCAGCCTTCGTTGAGAGGTCTGCAATAGACATTCCTCGCGGAAAATGAGAGTCGGAGAACTGAACGGGAGGTGTCGTGCGTGATAGAGCCGGTGTGGGCGAGAGAGCTTTCCTTTGGTCGCGACAGGGCGTCCACAGCTGGGCTTCGATGTCGTATCTCGAACTGTCCTCTGGAAAATGCGGGATATCAGGACAGGCCAAGATCCGACTTTCAACAAAGGTGATGGGTTGAGTATGTGTGGGAGTCGAAAGGTGAAGTAGAAGGTTGAGCTCACGCTGGAAAGAGCAGGGAGGGAAGCAACGCGTTGAGACGCGTGGAGCCCAACTGTGGGCCCCATAGCGCGTAGACACGTGCAGACGAAGATGACGGTCAACGTGCCGGACACCGTGCCTAATACTGTGATGTCCGACGCACTGACGCGAAGCTTCGCTCATCATTTGGAATTATTAAGACGGAAAGAGAACCTTCACATTCACGATAACGACATCACACCATCGCCGTAATGGAAACGAATACGCCTGGAAGAGATCGGCAATCCAAGCTAGCCGATGAGGTACTCGACGCCGGGAAAAGGGCGTTTGATCCTACGGCCGACGCTGCCTCGAGAGGAGCTGCCCGAAATGAGTTCCAGCATCTCATAGATGGGTATGTCGATGCGACTCAGCCAGATGGCAAGCGGAGCATTCTGATAAAGGGTCTAGGAATGGGTCCTGGAACTTGCTTCCTGTATTGAATGCATTAATCAAGCCAAATGCTGCACCGGCATGGCTGCGGCCAGAGCTGATGAAGATCTTGACCCTGATTCCTCTTCGGCCTGACGGCGTTCGGGGAACCATGGAGTTCATCTTCTCAGTGCATCCGAGCAGCACTCTGAAGGCATCCGAGGCCGCCACACCCCAGAAAACGGGTGCCAATATTACTCAGGAGGCCATGGCTGTGGTTACTCGCATCATCACTTCGCCACCTGCGACTATCCCGCCTGAAGATTGGTTCTCTAGGATTGCACCCCAACTGATTACGCTGCTGGATGGAAATGAAGGCGCAGAGCTCAGTAAAGCTGCGGCACAGATCATCATGTTTGGAGTGCTGGGCAGAAAACAGTTTGGCGCACCCGGTAACAAAACCATCACCCTCATATTAGTCTCCTTGCTGACCTTGACTTAGGGTCCCCGGGTTGGAATGTCTTCATTGAGCCTCTCTTACGCAATCTGAATCCTTCTCGGAAGCATGTGGGCGTTACAGCTCTCGGAAAGACAGAGGAAATCGACGTTGTGGATCTTAGTGACAAGGCTGTTCTGGTTCAGGCGGATGACCTCTTTGTAACCCTTCGTCGTATGTCTTCGTTGATCAACTACACACCATACCCAGCGCAGACCAAAAGAATTCTCGACCCCGTTCTCCCCCAGTTGTGGACGATATCTTGCATGAGCAAGGGGGATCAGAAAACTGAAGAGCGCTACTCAAAGCCTGCAAGGTCCCTGCTTCACACCTTTCTCAAACTGAGCGTCTCCGTTTCTAAACTGCACTTGGTTATTGAGAACCTGCTTTACGAAGGCGAATCGACGACCACGCCCCGATGGCGATACCAGACAATCTCTGACGGTTGCCTTCAGATATCTGCCGTCCCCCTCGGACATGGCCCGCAGCTGCCGGAAATAGACTGGAACGAAATTCAGATTCGCTCCGAGTCGCTCATACGGCTTATGACAGCTAGTTGCACACCAGAGGAGGTGTCCTCTTTTTTTCTGGAACTCCTCGGTCGGTGGCTTCAGTCGACGACCTCAGCCAAGAACCGGGAGGTATTTCTTCGGGCAGAAGACAGCGTGTCTGGTAACGAGATCACGCAACTTTTGGAGATCACAGTCCTGCAGAAGATGCTGGAGCGGATCCCGGACAAGCTAGTCAGCCGCGTCACCCAAGTCCACGAGCTTGCCTGTCAAATACTGGACCCCAATGCCATCCAAGACCAACCTGATGACATTGTCGCAGTGGCGTTGAGCTTGCTCAATCTTATCATCACGGCTCCGAATTTCAAAAAGTCGAATCTCAAAGCTGATATTCTACAAAATCTTGAAACTTCGCTGGATATACTTAGCAAAGCGAGGCGCTCAGAAGTGTCCCCCACGGCGAAGAACCTTGTGCTCTTACTTCGATATCGCGAAGCGATCGATCCTGCGGAGGAAGATGGCTTCGTGCCCACCGAAAGGCAAATTGAGGACAGGAGGACGTATAAACTTGCATTGGAATACATTACCCAAGCAGACAATCCTCCCCCAGTCCGCTCGGAAGGCCTCAACCTCATATCTGGCCTAGTGGCCTCTAACAGCACTGTTTTAGATGTGCAGGCCACTCTTGTTCTCCTTTCTTCTCTACTCCAAGATAGTGAAGACTTCATTAACCTTCGAGTCGTGAAGCTCTTCACACAGCTGGCCAGCAAACATCCCAAGGCAACCACGTTGGAGCTTCTTGAAAATTACTTGGATGCGAAGGAGAAGTCTACGACAGATGTCCGCTTACGATTCGGAGAGGCTTTGGTTCAGGTAATTGAGCGCCTCGGCGAAACTTTTGCTGGCGATGTCGCAAAGCGTATTTCCGAAACACTTTTGTCGATTGCCGGAAGACGGGGATACAGGCCAAAGACAGAAGCCAAACAGGCTCGTGAACAGCGCCTTCAGGAAATGAAACAGAAACAGGCAGAGGACGCCTGGGGAGGAGACGTCCCTGACCTTGGCGATGATCTGACTGAAGAAGAGCAAGCCAAGCATGAAATTTTGACTCAGATTGTTGAGGGCTGGGAAAGCAAGAGAGGCAGCGAGGACGTCCGTATGCGAGCATCCGCCCTCTCCGTTTTCTCTACCGGCCTTGAAACAAACATTTCCGGCATTGGCCCTGACTTGGTCTCAATCGCCGTGGATCTCTGCATTAACGTTTTGGCACTGGAACGAGAAGTTGAGAAAGGTATCATTCGTCGTGCAGCTATCATGGTCGTATTGGGGTTTGTGCGCGCTCTTGATGCTGCGAAGCAATCAGGTCGGAGGCTTGGCTTTGGATTGACAGACCAGAGCCGGGAGGATATCACAAGGACCCTCAAGTACGTCGCCGTTACAGATAACGACGGCCTGGTTCAACAGCATGCTCGGGACGTCATCGAGAGCTTGGAGGCCTGGCAAATTTCGTCTATGATTCCTCCAGAGCCTTCTGCCATGGAACCAGGCATCAGCAGGCTAGCCGGCTTGACTATCGACCAGGACCGGTCACTTCCATCCGTCAACACCAAGCGGCCTAGAATAGAAGAGATCGAGTAGTTTTCTCGGCCCGATGATGCCTAGACAGTTTTTGACAACCAAAGACTACAATAAAAGATCATGCGAAACTAATGAGATCGATGGCGCTGAACCTAGCCCCAATAGTTCGGCTACTATCCGGTGACCCGGCTCCGAATGGACGGAGGTAGTGGGGCCAATGACCCGGGATGCACAGACCTCACTCTCAAGTGTGGTAGATCACGTGAATCACACGTGATGTCGCGTAAATGATCTACGAGGGGCATGAGCGCGTCAACTATCCGTACCTAGGTAACAGCTACCTAGGTACCTTGCAGGGTAGGTAGGTTTACCTCGGTGACCGTGCAGGTACTCCGTACACGGCGTTACTTTTCCCACTTCGCCCCCTTGCTAAGCGCGTGTCTTGACGCTTCTACCTCGCGAACTTCTCGCCACCTCTCGACAATGGCGCTCGCCCGGGTTATCGCTGATTCGGATGATTCCGACGACGACTTCGAACTGGGAGATAGCCCTTTGAAACCGCCAACTCCCAAAGTCCCGAGCGGAAGCCGTTCCTCCGACCCTGCCAGTATCGCGACTGGCTCAACCGATCCCAAATTCTTCCAAGAGGTCTACACTGAGCAACAACGCGCGGCTGCTATTGAGACAACAACGATTCCCGGCCAATCCCTTGCATTCAACGAGCCCAACATCATTTCTCCTCATGTCAAGGTGCAAGTGAAACAAGACACCACAACCGCTTCGTCACCCATTTCCATCGCCGAACCCATTAAGGATCACATTCGCGCGAAGGGGAAGGCAAAGGTGGCAGACCTTGCTCAAGTTACCACGCCAGGCAGGAGGATTAGTACGATGCCGAAAGATATGTGGGATGTTCCCAGCAGTCCGGCAGGCAACCAAGCGGCACCTGTTTTCGTTTCCGCGACAGTCAGGACACCCAGGAGCAACACTAAGCGAAAACGGGAGACCACTATCGATTTAACCTCTCCATTGGCCATTGGAATGCCTTCTCAGGGCTCGACACAGCCGTTCGACATCACGCCTGCTACAAGGAGGAATGCTGGTTCTGTTCATGAAATCAAAAGATCAAGGCATGAGAACCTCGGGCCGTCAGGGCCGGCAGAAGACGACATTGACATGGTGGTGGTCCCAGACGATGTCGGTGTACCCTCGTTTACAGATCTGGTCTCTGGCCAGAAGCCTGTTTCTCTGTGCATCGAGCCCCAGACTCTGAGCGCAAGTCAACGACTGGAGTACCAGTATCACTCAGTTAACCCATCTCCAGAGGATCAAGGACCCGTACCCACTCAGCCATTCTCTACTCTGCCAGCCACGGCTCGTTCAAGCGGGGCGACGACCATTGCATATTCCACGCCGAGCCAGACGCGCGTGGTTGGCCTTCCGCTGGTGCCCTTGGCGGATCATACAACTCTTGATACAGTACCAGAGCAGACACAACAGGCTTCTTTTCCAACACAACATCTAGAGGCAATCGTAGAGTTGCAATCATCGCCTGATATCATATCTGCTGCACCAGCCCGCCGGAAGAGGGACAGATCCGACTGCAGTTTGCCCAAGACAGCAGAAGCTCATGAAGGCCGTGAAAAGTGGGAAACAGATGGCATTGCCTTCCTCGATGAAACTTATAGGCCTCGCCTCAGTCAACGGAGGGGTAGCGACGCTTGTTGGCAAGACCAAGCAGAGAACCTAGAAGAGACGGATATGCCTGTGGCTGACATGGGTCCTGCCGCGCAGCTCCCCACTGAGGAGCCTGCGCCAGCTAGCACAGCAAAGACGAAGAAGAGGGGACGGCCGAAGAAATCTCATGCAGCTGCTGTCGTCCCTACCGTCACTGCAGTGGTCCCGGTCTCGCCGCAAGCCAGTGAATCGTGCGATGTCGCCAAGGATCTGATAGGAGCGGACGTGGCAGTGGACGTGGCAGCGGGGACGCCGCAAACCAAGAAGCGTGGTCGGCCAAGGAAGACGAATAAGGCTACGGCAGTGAGCACGCAGCAGGAGGCTGAGGCACAGCCTATAGTAGAAGCAGCGAACCCGAGCGATAGCAGCCAAGCCGAAACTGCAATGGATGAGAAGCATACGAAAGAGATGCAACCATGCGAAAGGGCCAAATCCATCAGGGGCAGACGGGGCGATAAGAAGCAAGATCCGGTTGACTCTGTGGTAGAGACATCAACAGGCGACGGCCCCCAGGCGAGGGACGGATCTCTAGTGCTGCAGCCCGTGGCGTCCAATGCGGCGTTGAAGCTCTGCTCTGAAGGACTGGGTCCAGAAATCGCGGCACCAGAGCTGAAAGCGATGGCTGACAAAACCGTATCCGTCAATGAGCAGGTTAAGGCGGAGGCGGTGGGCAAAGCCGATAAAAAGAAGACTCCGACGATGCCTGCTTCTTCGACGGGGAAGCCGATATATCGAGTGGGGCTCAGCAGGAAGTCAAGGATCGCGCCACTGCTTAAGTCACTTAGGAAATGACACATCTTTTGATGGTCGAGGTGAATGATTCGGCAGCCCTGAGTGTTGGGAGGCTTTCGCCGGCGTTTTTGCCCTCGTCATTTCTTTTCTCTCTCTCACACACACACACTCTCTCTCTCTCTCTCTTCCTCCCACTTTTTTCTCTTTCCATTTCTCTCGTCTCTTCAAGATACCCAGTACGGATGGATTATGGGCGGCAGGCGTCAAAGAGCGAGGGTGTATGTTTATTCCTCTTTGTGGAACGACGGCGATGATAAATTAGGGTGATGATTTCCCAGCCAATACTATGTTTGAACCACGCTGGCAACAGCAGATACGGGTGAATGATGAAGAGGCAGTCTCGACTACCCTGCTTGACAGGCAGCATTGAGGAGGTTCAACAGCAAGGTGTGCATCAGCACCAATGCCCACCAGCAAAGCTGGATGTGACGTATCTTATGGCTGTTGTTGTCGCTGGCTCAACGATTCAAGGATTAGTATTGGGCAGGCGCAATGCCAGGCGCACGTGGCAAGCTCCGGACAGAGTCCAGGTGCATCGTGTTGATATTGACTTGATTCCAACTGGCCGGGAGAGAGGATGGAGGGGCGGCATACCGCATGTTGCATGAGGTGGGCGGTGTGCCACCTGGGTAAGTACCTACCTACCTACCTAGGTAGGGCAGAGCGGGTCTGCCAGGAAGACTGATTGGCCAATCAACAAGGGCATGAAGAGCGGGGGACCAAAAATGACAGCAAAGGTGCGGTACGTTTGGGTGTACACTACGGTATGTAGTGCGGGGCAAGCTTTACGGCATCGACTGAAAAAAGAGAGGCAGAACACTCTGGAGGGGTAACCATGCCGGGAGGTCGACTCGACCCCCCCGACTCGACGAGACCGACTTTCGGCCACTTGACGTACTTGCCGGTACGTTTATGACTCTTTTTTTTATATTTTTACTTTTGGTCTCGTTGTACTTTCTTCCTCTCCCGCTCGCACACCGTCGTCCTTCTTTTCGCTAACATCTTGTTGCAGTTCCCAGAGCGACGACGTCTTGCGCGCGCATATTCCCCCCCCCCCCCCCCCCCAATCGCTCCATTCTCTTTTTCTTTGCTTCCATCGGGCTTCGCTTCCGCTTTTGACCAGCTGCCCATCTCTCTCCTCTCCCCCTGCCCCTCTTCCTCCCTCCACTGCATAAAAAAGTCATCATGGCCACCAACGGCGAAACCGGCGACGCGCCTGTCGATAACACCCACACCCAGTCGCAGCGTTACCTAAGCACTCGCGGAGAGGACAGTGGTGTATGACCCTCCATCCCATCTTTCCTCCCACTTAATCCCGCTATTGATTGGCCTTGCCTGCCCTGGCGCCATCGGAGTATCATCGGGACCTTGAGCCGCATATGCTGACCGAATCCACCAGTTCTCCTTCGAAGACGTCGTCCTCAAGGGCCTTGCCAGCGACGGCGGTCTGTTCATTCCCGAGCACATCCCCCAAGTCGGTGACTGGCAGTCCTGGATGGACCTCTCCTTCCCCGACCTGGCCCATAAGATCCTGTCTCTATACATCTCTTCCTCCGAGATCCCTTCCGCCGACCTCAAGGACATCATCGACCGAAGCTACTCCACCTTCCGGGCTCCCGAGACCACGCCGCTCCGCCACCTCAATGACAATCTCTACCTCCTCGAGCTGTTCCACGGGCCGACCTTTGCCTTCAAAGACGTTGCTCTGCAGTTCCTCGGCAACCTGTTCGAGTATTTCCTCGTGCGCAAGAATGAGGGCAAGACCGGGAAGGGTATGTATGCACTCTGCGGCTTGCGCGCCTACCTGCGAGCCGCCGCCTCCATCGGCCGTGCCGGACTAAAACTTGCGTGCAGACAGACACCATCTGACTGTGGTCGGTGCCACGAGCGGTGACACCGGCTCTGCCGCCATCTACGGCTTGCGAGGCAAGAAGGATGTCTCCGTCTTCATCCTCCACCCCAAGGGCCGTGTGAGCCCCATCCAAGAAGCCCAGATGACTACCGTTCTGGATGACAACGTCCACAACCTTGCCGTCACCGGCACCTTTGACGACTGCCAAGTAAGACACACACCAAGACGGCCGCATCCCGTAGTCCACCCCTAACACCTATAACCATCTAGGATATCGTCAAGGCTCTCTTCGCCGACCCCGACATCAACTCGACTCACAACCTCGGCGCCGTCAACTCCATCAACTGGGCGCGTATCCTGGCCCAGATCGTCTACTACTTCCACTCCTACTTCTCCCTCGCCAAGTCCTCCGAATCGTTCAACATTGGCGACAAGGTCCGCTTTGTCGTGCCCACTGGCAACTTTGGTGACATTCTCGCCGGCTACTTCGCCTTCCGCATGGGTCTCCCCGTTGACAAGCTTGTCATCGCCACCAACGAGAACGACATCCTTCACCGATTCTGGACGACGGGCAGATACGAAAAGCAGCCCGCGCCTCCCTCGGAGGCCACTGGCGGCCTCGCACAGGACGGTGTCAAGGCGCACGAGGACGGCGTCAAGGAGACCCTCAGCCCCGCCATGGACATTCTTGTCTCCAGCAACTTTGAGCGGCTGCTATGGTTCCTGGCCTACGAGTTTGCTTCCAGCGCCGGCATGGACGACGAGTGGAACAAGAGGCAGGCTGGCCAGGAGGTGTCCTCCTGGCTCAAGGACCTCAAGACCAAGGGCGGGTTCGGCCCGGTCTACCAAGACGTGATCAACTCTGCCCGCCGTGACTTTGAGAGTGAGCGCGTCAGCGATCCCCAGACCATTGAGACCATCAAGGGCTACTACAACAAGATCGGCTACGTTTTGGACCCTCACTCCGCCATCGGCGTCGCCGCTTCCGAGCGGTCCATTAGCCGTGCGGGACCCGAGGTGCCTCACATCTCGCTCTCGACGGCCCACCCGGCCAAGTTTGCCGGGGCCGTCGATCTTGCGCTCAAGGAGGAGCCCGGTTTCAATTTCGAGGAGAAGGTGTTGCCGTCTGAGTTCATCGGCTTGGAGGAGAAGGAGAAGAGGGTAACAGAGATTACCAACGACTGGCAGAAGGTGCGTGAGGCCGTTAGGGCCCAGGTCGACGAGGAGCTCAAGGCTGCTGCCGAGAGCTGAGTCTAAATTATGCATGCAAGGGGATGAAACATACAAGTCTGCGACTATGAGGTACTGAAACCTCAAAGAACGAGAGAGCAGCAAAGAGAAAGAAAAGGGAAAAAAAAGAAAGGAATATGAAGACTAGACGAGGAGGCAGGCATATGCTTAATTGGCGCGCTCCCGGTGAGGGTACTCTGGCTGTGATTAGCATTCTTTGGCACTGCATTATTGTGTTTGCTTTAGCTCCTTCATCTTTGCCATAAATCAGAAACAGGCATGTCCCAGTGGGGGACTGAGAGAGCCGGAGGACAGAGGAGAGATGTTTGAGGCTCATCTGCATTGCATGACGGTGCTTGGCCACGGGCATGGCCGGTGTCTTTGGATCGATGTTGGCCCAACACACACACACACACACACACACATATATATATATATATATACATATATAAACGCGCCTGAGGAAAACAAGCACGCACTGCATGCAGAGCAGTGGGCCAAATGAACAATACAACGATTTATCAACTATGCGAGGCTTGTTTACCTCTACTCAGGTACTATCTGTCGGTCTGTCAAAGGACCGATGCGGGTTTGGTTTGTGGCGGCATGTCGTCGGCCGAACAACTCCGTCACCAAACTCACAAACCAGACTACAAGAACGTGTAGTATGACGCGGCTTTGCCAAAGGTGCTCTCATGCGTTGCCGTTTAAAATGAAACATGCAACTTTTTGTCGGTATGCAAGATAATGATGCGGGAGGCCGGCTGATGCAAACGATGTTTGGCGGGGGACCGATGCGGTAGGCCACCACCACCACCACAATCATCACCATGTAGAACAGGTGTTTGCCCGCACGCTTCGTGGGCTGCAGGCGTCTTGCGTTTATGCGGGAGGCCAGCCGAGGCAAACGTTCTTTGGCGGTGAACCGATGCGGTAGGTCACCACCATCACAATCATCACCACGTCGGCCAGGCGGTTGCCCGCACACTTCTCGGGCTGCAGGCGCCTCGCGTTTCTACGGGAGGCCAGCCGACGCAAACGTTGTTTGGTGGGGAACTGATGCGGGAGGCGCCGTGCGGTTATGGCTATCGGGGCATTGGACCTTGGGCAAAAGACAACACAATGGCGAGGACCGAGAGAGGATCGAGGCGGTTATAAGAAGCCGGCTTCGTGTCTCTCCAAAAATGGTTGCGATATCCTCTGGACCTCATCGGATACACACTCGACCGGATCCAAGACCCAAGACCATTCTACACGAACACACCCGTAAAGAACAAGAACCCCCCCAAACCACGCAAAATGTCTGGCAAAATGACGAAAGAGGACGCCGCCCGCATCCAGAGCGCCCAGGTTCGTTCTCCTCCTTCCGCGCCTCCCCGTTTCCCGAGAGTCTGTAGGCAAGAGCTAACCCGCGTCCTCCCGTACACAGGCACAGGGCGGCAAGGACATGTCGTCCGGTGGCTTCGCTGCCAGGGCCCAGAGCGCAGGGGACCGCAACGCCAACGCCAACGCCAATGCCGGCGGAGGAGCCCAGCAGCAGGGCGGTCAGCAGCAGCAGGGCGGAAAGAAGTAAGGGGGAGGTGTTCCGGAACCGAGAGGAGGAACGTTGTGGGAGGATTCATCTCCCGGATGCTCAATGCCTTGCGGGGCGCAGCTTTGCTTTCGTGTCATTCGTTTATTGCGGCCTAGGCCTGCCTTAGCTACGTAGCTCAAGAAATCTTGCAAGATGGGGATTACTATGAGCCCGGTGACATGTGAGGAGGGTTGCGGACCCCTCGGGCACCTTTGACGATCGTTTGAGGCAGTGAAAGACGGCAGGAGAAAGACGGAAAGACCATTTCTAACACGTTCAGGCAGCCGACGAGTGCAAGTCAGGATTACGGTCGGGTTGTGATACTGTTAAAGAGGACAACTCCTCGAGGATACGGGGCTACGATCTCCGGGGGCGTAAGCGGGAAGCCCAAGCTAGTCTGGAAGCGGTGGCACTCTGGGAGAAACGTAGATGAATCTCAAAACAAGAACAAACCCCGGAACCCAGAAACTGGCCCTTGATGATGGGGTACACAGGATGTACACACGGCCCCGGGTTCAGGTCCCAGAAAGAAGGATACCTGGAGGCATGTCAATGGTTTCTTGTAGAGAGTTCGAACGCCACATCTCCCGCAGTCGTCGGCATGCCCTATTCTTTCTCTCCGCCACCACATCACCCGGACCCCAAGTAACAGAAGCGATCTGGCGTACGTGGCCACAATATCCAGTTGATCCACTGCCCGTGTTTGTGACCAAGGAGCAATTTCGGAGCTTTTGGCCTCGTCATATAATTCACTCGGTATCAAGGGTGGTAGACGCTGGTAGCAATCGATTTATTCGTGCTGAAGGCGGTTGGAGACCCAACACGGGCAGTTTCGAGGCGTCTGAGAAAGCAGGTTTTCACCCTGGGATCTGGGGATCAGTATTAGTGGAAAGCCGTGCACAATAAATGGCGTTTCCTTTATCCAGATCCAGCGATGCGACAGCGGGAAAGCAAAGCCAGGTCGGTTTATTCCAGCTGGCATGAGCCTGGGGAGAAAGAAGGTGAGGACTGCCGTGTTTTCCGAGAGGGGCTCAAGCCGGAATAACCTCAGACTGTGATGGTCTCCCTCCCGCAGCCAGCTCGTCCCAATTTCCCTTGCCACCCATCCACACGAGGCATCGAAATAAGCAGGGCCTCAATGTCAGGCAACAGGACTTGGTAAACATAACACAGGCTGAAAAATGCATAAACAGGCGTCTTCGCCGAAGGAAAGACATCCTGCCTCACCTAGAACATGTGACGGCCGGAAGACTGTGCGGAGGGAAGGCACCGGAACTTGAAAATATACAATTACCAGGAATCTAGTTCACGCTACAACCAAGAACGGGTGTGCCTGAGTGCCCTTTAGGTCTTGCGTGGCAGCCTCGCTGAGGCTGTGTAGACGTTTCGTCGTGTTGGCGTAGTGTAGTATGACGGTGGAGGAGGGAGAGCGTGGCCGTCGTCCAACACGATGTTGGTTCAGGCGAAGGGGAGGGAGCTCTGTACGTACCGCCAAGTCTGGCAGGTGGAGGCAGCCCAAGCGCAACGGCGACCCCACTAGTACATACCTATGTCACTTCCTTATCGGATCCTTATCGCAAGGCGCCATCTCCACGTGCACGCTTCCAGATGTGGATCCAATTCTCCAACGGCTGCATCCCCACACCAACTAACCATCGCCCGCTAGACCTTGAACATACATGGTAGAACGACGGTCAACGTCCCGACTACGAAACCACGCCAGCGCTCTCAAGACCATGGCTTCGGACGCCCCGACGAACACTGGCCAAACCCATGCAGGAACTCCCACGATTTTTCTGGTCTTCTTCTAGTTGTGCCCAGTCTAAAATGACGTTCGTCCCAAGGCAACGGGATGATGGCCGGTCGACGAGTCTTGCAAGGCTCAGCCCCGGAGCTGGCCCCGAATGACCCCCAACCCCTTTGCGCCTGAGACATGTCACTCATGCGCCATGGACCAAACGACCACCCAAGTCTCACCTCACCATAATCTGGGAGGCCGTCTACATGACTACCATTCTCGCCTCCTGAGCCCGGCTCGGTCTCACACCTAGGTCAGCGACATGGCACCCGACAACCGCACCGTCGAAGTAGAGGGGGGTCGGTCCAGGAGAACAACGTCGTCATACGACGCAAACCCTTTCTCTATCCTTCATGGCACCGCTTCGCACACCTTTCTCATCGCGTCCCACACCTCCATGGGCGCGTCAGCCACCGAACCGGCGCGCCCATGCCTTTCCCGCCCACGCGCTTGAGCCTCGTGGTCCCCGGTGCCTCTTCTCTATACACCACCCCCCCGATGACTTGCAGTCAGTCTGCGCGACAGCCCGTCGAGTTCTAGTCTAGAGACGGCCTCCCAGAACTCTGGTTCCAGTTCTATGCCAGGGCACCGGCTGTTCGAACAGGACCCTTTAAAAATAAAGCTTTACCCGCTCCCGCCCCGTCATGCAGGTGTCTCACCAATCCTCGTTCATTCTCAGACCCTCGGTCTCCTGCACTGATCACCTGCATACCGCCCTATCCTCTGTGGTCTGCTGCCTCTTCTCCCAGATTCTCATATCAAGGTGCCGATCTCTCTTGCTACGGGTCTTTCCAATTTTCGTTCTGCCATCACAATTCTCTCGTGCTGCTGTCGGGCCTCTCTGATATCCCGCCTTTCAACGAATACGATCCACGTATAAGAGCCTGCTACCAACGCTCTCAAGACCACACTGCGGCTCTTCTCTTGCATTTGAATCCACACTGGGCATCCCGCTGAGCGCTCACTGTCCGCATCGCTGCGGCAAAGATCATATGGCCACCCGCCGGTGGTACCTCGAGACCTCTCCGGACCGATATCAGTTCGTCTCGCTCAAGCGCTCCCGCTCCTACCACGACCGCCGCCACCACCACCACCGCCATCGCCAAGAACCTCAACCGCAGCCGCAGCCGCAGCCACCGACCCACCACTGCTGCCGTGATGACTGTGCGCATGTGTCCCGGGAAGACTGGAACGGCCTCGTGGAACGGGAGCGCAAGCTCCGTGAGGTCAACGACGTTCTCACCCGCGAGAACTACTCCCTCAAGTGCGACCTCCAAGCCTCCAACACCGAGGGCCAGCGCCTGAGCGGCCTCGCCACAACGTTGCAGGCCGAGAACCAGCTCCTGCGGGAGGAGAACGCGTCGCTGCGCTGCTCGATCGAGAACTCGGGCGGCAACGCCGCCAAGTACCTGCGCGACCTCGAGCGGGTGAGGAGCAAGCTGGCCAAGGTGGAGAGAGAGCGGGACGGGCTGGTCGCGCGGGTGAGGGAGCTATCGCGTCACGCCCACCACGGCGTTTCGGAGCGCATCGAGGAGCTGAGGCGGCTGGTGTCCACGTGGGAGAGGAAGTTCGACGCGGTGGAGGATCACAACAAGAGGCTGCGGAGGGACCTCGATGCGCAGCGGACCTTTATCGCGGAGCAGGGCGCCAAGATACGCGTGTACGAGCGGGTCCTTCGTCGGCACGGCTTCATTACGTTCCAGTGATGGAGACGGGGGTGACGTGGGAATATACGTTTTTCTTTTGGGGGAGAGGGGAGAGGGCTTTTCTTTTTGATACCATGGATTCGTAGGCGTTTTGGTTGGGAATCTCACTCTTCATGAGGAGAAAGGATCACGTCTTTCTTTTGTCAGGAAGGACGATATCTGGCTGGATGTTCGTTTCGACAAACCCCGTTGAGTATGTCCCTATTATTCCGGCCCGTGGCTAGAGACGAAGGACTAACATGCAGGCCCGCGCAGGCTCTGATTGGAGAGATTGTAAGACTTGGCCGTTATTGGCTTCTGTTTGCAGATAGACCTACGGTTGGCGGTGCTTCATTGGATGTGAGTTAGGCAGGCACGCTGAGTCTATCAAAGGGGGGAACGGATGGTTATCATTGGACAGGGGCACCGCGATCTGACATTTCGCGCCCACTATGCCTCTTTTTTTATTTGTTTTTCATTTTGTTTTCCATTTTTTCATTTGTCATGTGGCCCCAGTACTGCTTTGAATTTGCTTGACTCCCCTTCTGCGCGGAGGAAATTCGACGCAACGGGGTTCCGAAGTATCTCTCGGGTGGGAGAGTACGGGATTGATGGGTGTTTGCGCTGCTCATCTTTGCAATACCTATAGACCGTTTCTTTCAAACAAACTGCTGATATCCCCGATACTAGCAGACTCAATATCGTCTCCTGATTCCTTCCACGTATAGTCGCAGTCTTGGATACCTAGTTTCGTATGGTACGTGAGGTGCTCCTACGTAGTGTTTTGATTTGGATGGGACCATCCAGTCACCCCCCCCAAAAAAACCACCAACACGGCATCTGTCCACTGGCTCCCCTCCCAGCTTCGCGAGCGTTTTTTTTAGGCCGCCCCCAACGGCCGCCCCCCCCCCCGTCGATCCAACAAAGTTCATTTGGGTAGTCAGGCGATGCTCTGGACAGTGATTCTATTCACGAGAGCGAGGCTCGGCCGACCATCCCTGGGAGGTGAAGAGGATGCGATGTGTCTTTGCGTGTGTATTATGTGTCTTTTGTTGCGTCGTTGATTTCTAAGAGACGCTACGAGCTGGAATTGGTGAAATAAGATCATGTCGTGCCTGGATGCCGTCGCAGTGACTTGCTCTCGGCACCGGGCCTGGTAGTCAGCTGCTGCCCGCCCGAGACATACAACCCCATGACGCCATCCCGTTCATTGTCCTCCCCCTCCCCCTCACTCAATGCTCTCCCACTCCCACCTAGAACCGGCCGCCACGGACTAACAGCTGGGGAACCAGACCGCCGTCCGTGTTTACCAAGTTTTTGTAATACCCGCGTCTATAGTCGACACCACCCAGCTTCTCCCCCCTCCCGGCGTCACCATGGTGTGCAGCCCAGGGCTACAACAGTTCCCTGCCGCAGAAGCAACACACGACCCTTCCTGGTGCGCGGATGCGCAACACCCTTTCGTCGTGTTGTTTCCTTCCCCCCCTCCCCCCCTCTTTTGTCCTGAAGAGGCTGATCAGCTCGCTAGCGGAAGGTTTACTCGATTCACGGCACCTCTCGTCCCACACCTCGGCTACAGCGCTGACACCGAGGTGAAGCGAGAGGAAGCAGCAGGAGATAGGATCACGACGTGCCTACCTACCTAGGTCAAGTGCATAGACTCAGCCGCAGTCAGTAACAGGAGCCCTCGGACAGCGGTGCAGGCCGGGGACGGGGGAAGGGAGATTGCTGCGGGCCACACGGCAAAAAAAAAGAGTCGGTGTCGACCACGGCGGACGGTGTGGTGTGTGTGACAGAGACGCGGCTGAGTGGTGCACAGCGGCGGCAATCTCTACAGGACCTCCCTTCCCCGATATGGCCTTGGATGCATACCTCATCCTTTGAGAGGCCTCGTCAGCTCTCATCAGGCGTGCGACTCCTTGGCTGCGGGCGGCGACGTGGCCAAATGTCTGTACATGGAGCGAAGCCGCCGGGAGGATCGCGACGTCGTCGCCGGACTCGGACTGGCATAGTCCTAGATGTCCAAACGGTGTTGTTGGCGTCTCACGTCCCGTTTCCGAGACAGAGGCAGGCAAGTAAGCCGTGATGTGTCGGGTTACGGCAGTATTTGGAGTCGATGATGGGTGGGGGGGAAACAAAGCCGGGGGTATTACCTACCTACCTAGGCAACCAAGTCTCCCTCTTGGCCACGGAAAGGGCAAGTGGACCCAACGCTCCTTCCCAGACTGTCACGGTACGTACCGGCTGTCACGAAGGTTCTCCGAACCTGCCTAGATGGGTACCGAGGTAGGCCTACCTAGGTAGGTAAGGTAGTCAGGGCCCACTGGCCAGGGACTGCCCACTTTGCTCTAACAAATCAACTTACATGTTTCCTTCCTCACAGCAATTCCGTCAGTAGGCACATTTTGGTAGCTAGACAAGCACGCGATCCGTCTCCGAACTCGGGCTCCTCCCCGACGGTAGGCTCTCAGGCACAGGATCCTCCGACGAGTGCGAACCGCCTGGCTAGCAAGAGCCGCGTCGCTGCTTCTAGCTGTTTCTACCTTGGCACGAGCCGAGATGCCAACGGCACGGAAAGGGATGATCAAGCGAAAGCTGTGGCGTACGCCGGCGTCGGACGTGAGGAATCCTTCTCGGACTCGAAGGCCTGGCCTTGGCGCGTCAGGGCTGGGCTATGAGGGCGCAAGACCTGCCGACAGGGATGCTGGGCCAAGTCGTCGCTCTCTCTCGTCTAATAGTTTAGATGATGTAGTACAAGGGGGGAGGGGTGGACGAGTCCGCTGGCAAGAGGAGAATCGTGCCACAGAATATGCCCTTCTCCCCCCTCCCTTCCTCCAAGGCATGGTTCATAGATGTAAACCACAGTAGCAGCCATTCCGGTTGTGGTACAGGATTTGGGGGCTTTCCAAAGTGTATAAACTACGCCATACATAGCCTTGCAGTCCCCCCGTCACGGCTTCCCATCCTTGCTGGACGGGATCCCGTAAAGGACGGGAAACGGGCCCGGCCAGCCCTAAAGAATTGGAGACCCTGCCGAAGCACGATAAGGAATGGGAACGCTAGAATCTCCGGAGCAATCCACGCTCTGCCGGCTAAAAGCTCTGCCTGGCAGGCAGGCAGTCGAGGCCTCCATTGGTGGCTGCCGTCTAATGTTTTTTTTTTCTTTCCGTTTTTGGAGTAGGAGTCTGACGGACGGGAAGCCAAAATGTTGACAGGCCTGTCAAAGGCAAAGTGGTTGCAGGGGAACTAGCCTGTCGCATTGGCCTGCGGGGGGGCGGTGCCCGCTAAGTCTGTGCTCGGTTTGTTCCCATTCGCAGCACCAGCTCTCTTCAACTAGGCAGGCCGTCACTCAACCCCATCACATTCAATCCACCACCACCCACAGCCTGATTCATCACCGTGGCAATGCGGCTCGCGACGGTCCTCCCATTTCCCAAAGGGGGGGGGGGGGGGGGGGGGGGGTCATTGTTGGAGAAGTGATCGATCCAAGTGCAAGTCCTCCATTGGCGGGGAGGTGCCGGACAGACGCGCGGGATGGGATGACACCAACAAACCAAGAACACGCCATCATCGGACAAGCATCGAGGGCATGAGTCGGATTTGGGAATGACAGCGGCCTCAGTCACCAGCGCTTGATCATCATCGCTGTCGTCGTCACGAACGAACGCACGAACGAACAAATCGTGCATCTCGTCGCGGGGAGGGGTCCACACATGCCCCGTGGCGGCCAGTGACTCACGACGCGGCGTCCAAAATGGCGTCGTCTGCTAGGCTGCCAGAAGATCTCGGCCGCGATCGTTGCTGACCATTGGCTCCCTCCGAATGGGCAGGCGCTCCTCACGCAATGCGTATCATGATCCCTGGGCGGTCGTGGGCGCGAGGGAGAAGCAAGTTTGGAGCTCGCATAAAGAGGCTGCAGGAAAGGACCGCACAGCGCTAAGCGGGCCGTCGGCGTCGGGAATGTCTCCAAGTACTCCGTACTGTCTTTTCACCAAGTCGCGAATATTGTATGGAGAATGGGTACGAAGAGTCTGCGAATGGCAGCGAGCAGACCACTCGCATCGCCTCCAGACTGCCACCTCGACTGTCTCTGCGGCACGTAATCGAGTGCTCCGCCCCTCCTCGTGTCGTCTGCGAATGTAAAGTCCAGATGCAAGCGCATCGCGCGCAAGGGCTTGGGCGAACCAGTCTGTCGGGTGCTCGACTCGCGTTGGCGAACCACTTTCTGGGAGAGAGACACACACACGTAAACACGCACACCAGAGCAAAATCAGGCGGCCAGGTTGAAAATTCACAACGAGGCAACCGGCAAAATCAGGCGTTTCTGCCTTGTTGGATTCGCTGGCCCTGCACCGCCTCGGCGACCCGGCCTTGCGCCAATGAGGACGTGTCCTGCCACCGAGAATTCCCATTCTGTTTCCCCTCCTTTTCCTCGTCTTCCTGCCCTTCTGCTTGGCTGGGTGGTGGCTGAAGCAGAAATGGGAGTTGATCCTTGGCAACCTTTTTCCACTTTGTTTTCCAATCCATAGCATAGGTACCGAGTATCCGTACCCGTACTTCGTACACTAATACTCCCTATACTATTATGTAGTCTTCGTAGGTAGTCTGCCTCCCCTTCCCGAGTCCCGCTCCCCTCTTCTTCCCGAAAATCTCCATTCCCCGTCCCATCACATCCCGTCGTCACATCCCCCCCTGGTCAAGAAGGGATCCGCGATACCTCCGCCATCCTGCCTAGCGAACCACTGCGGGTTGATGTGCGTACATACCTACTGTAACTCCCGCTACCCCTCTGTGCTCCGTACGCATACAGACATGAGCGATGACTCTATTGCGCAGCTGCGCCCACGAGGCACCCAGCAACCGGCCAGCCCTACATAGCCACTACCGATGCGGTACCTCTGGAATGTTGCTAATCTCCTTGGGTCTCGGAGACTGTTCCAGGTACCATTTTCGTTTTCATTTGGTGCCCCCCTCCCCTGCCCTGCACCCGCTCTCCCTTTGCATAATTAAAAAAAAAAAAGTTGCGTTGCTTCCGGAGGCAGCAGTAAAGTACAATCCACACCACCACACACTATCACTCATACGCCCACACACACACACACTCAACTCACACACACACACACACACACACTCTCTCTCTCTCTCTCTCTCTCTCTCTTGTTCCCTTCCGGCTGCTCGCGCGCTCCCTCTCTATCTGCTCATACTCCGGGAAGGCTGCAACGGGCTGTGTATGAATAAATAAAATGTTCCAATGCGCCGCATCTTCTTGTTTCTCCCCCGTTCCATCCATCTCACTTTTTGCCTTCTCCTTCACAGTCCCGGCTATTCCGTCTCCTTTTCCCGAGCCAAAAAAAGAACCTGGTCCCATCTTGGGCAGCATTCACCCCCTTATATACCCGACTTGACTCATCTCGACAAGGCCACACACGACTTGTATTAACCCGTGCGCGCCTACCACACACCGCACCACCACCCACATCGAATTTCAATTTTTATTTTTATTTTCCCTCCCTCCTTCTCAATCCGACACTACTCAAACCGAACACTGCGCACACCTACACTACATTACGACTGACGGCCTCGCTTTTGTGCCTGTTCAAGGCGAAAAGGGCATTTGCGCCTCGACTTGGTCCCCCCAGAATCAATTTACCCTTGATCGACAATACGGCCGCCCAGCCGTCAACAACCGCCAACCATGTCTTCAGCCAACAGAAAGGAGCAACGGGTCACCTTCCAGGCCACCCCGGCCACCAAGGGCCACCGTCGCCAGGCAAGCGACTCGGGCGTCGAATCCGACTTTAGCTCGAGCCCTACAGCCCAGGAGTACTTCGACCTCGAGAGGAACCACAGCAAGCTCAGAGAGGAGTACCTGGCAACCAGGGACAAGCTCAAGGAAGCCGAAACAATGCTCCAGCAGGCCAACGCCCGCTTGACCGCCATGCAGAACACCGTCGAGGTTTTGGAGAACGACAACAAGGCCCTGCTGAGCGAGAAGCGCAACTTGCGCGCAGAGGTAGATGCCCTTCGTGAGGATCGCAAGTCTCGCACCAGCCCGCCCCGCGAGTCTACCAAGATGTCTGGCGCCCTGCAGACTCACCCCCCCTCTCCCAAGGAGTCCAAGGAGCCCAAGGAGCCCAAGGAGCCCAAGGAGTCCAAGCACTTGCGCCGCAGCGAATCCAAGCATCACCGCAGCGAGTCTAAGCACCGCCGCAGTGAGAGCAAGCCGCGCAAGACCACAGAGGAGAAGGAGCTCGAGAAGCGCGTCAAGCAGGACAAGGAACGCCTCCGCGGCCGCTTCGACCACAAGGACGACAAGAGTTCTTCTTCCTCCGGCAGCAGCTCGGGCCGAAGCAAACAGAGCGGCAGCTACATAGAGCCTTTGGGTCCTGCCGCCTCCCGTCCCGTCCCTCCCGCAGAGCAGCCGGGCCGCTCCCGTCACTCACGCGCCGAGTCAACCTCCTACCACGACTCCATCAGGCCGGCTGTTTACACGACAACCACCATCCCCGACACCTCCGCCTTCAGCACTCTGCCGCGCAGCCCGGCATACCCCGAGTACGGGGGTGACTACTACGCCGATTCTGCCTCTCAATACGTTCAAGGTGACGGGAGCTACCACGCTTACCCTCTGTCGCCGGTCCTCGATGCTCCCCGCGGGAGGTCGCGCCGTTAAAGAACCAAACAGCAAGAAGGGGGGGGGAAGCCCTGTGTGACGCACAGCCGCCTGGGGTGGCTTTTTTCTCTCTCTTTCTTCTGCATATGCGCAAATACGTTTACAGCACTCTGCATTCAGCCACAGAGAAAGCTCTTCATCCCAGGCACGCAACCGATAAGCGGTGCGGGGGCCCAGGGAGGGCTCCTACACCTTGCCGTCTTGGAGTAGGGCCACCTCCCTCTTTGGGGGATGGCTGATATCGTCCCCCGCATAGGCGGTGGACGAAACGACTTACGTGAGATGCAACTGATTGACGCTATCCAGTTATCATCCTCCTCACAAAAGGCTCCGCGGACGACATAAGGCTCCGCGGATGTTGCATTTTCTCGGGCCGATCCGTTTACTTCAAAAAAAAAAGAAAAAAGGCCCCCGCGTCTTCTCGATCTCTTTCCTACCCTCTCATTCCTGTAACAAAAATCCTGTAACAGCCGAATTTTCTTTTCATCATCCACAATACGATACCCAATACCCCCTTTCACGTGTGCGAAGATATACCTCTCTCAACTTTTTTGGCTTGTTTGTTTCAATCTGCGACCATCACAACCGCCGACACCTCCATCGTCATGAAGCTCTATCCCTCCATCAGCACCGACCTCGCAGACTGGGCCACCCGCCAACCCGTCTTCTTCACCGCCTCGGCACCCACCCACCTCCCTCACATCAACGTCTCGCCCAAGGGCCTCTCGGCCCACTTCGCCGTCCTCTCGCCGAACCTGGTCGCCTACATCGACCGTACCGGCTCCGGATGCGAGACCATCGCCCACAGCTACGAGAATGGGCGCTTGACGCTTATGTTCATGTCCTTTGGCCCCTCGCCTCGCATCCTCCGCCTCTTCTGCAAGAGCCGGATCATCGAGTGGGACCATCCCGAGTTTGACTCGTGGATGAAGCGTATCGTCCCCCAGGGCCCGACGGGCCGGGACTCGTACGATGGCGCGAGGGCCGTTGTGGTCGGCGAGGTCTGGGAGGCCCAGACGAGCTGCGGGTACGGCGTGCCGATGGTCCGCAAGGAGCTCTACGCGCCGCCGGCCGGAGACGGCTCGCGCAAGGGCGACGAGCTCTCCGTCTTCGAGGAGCGCCCCACCCTCGACTTCTTCTCGAAGAAGAGCGTCGACAACAACACCATCAACAAGTACCGTGTCGAGAATAACCGGGCCTCCCTCGACGGCCTCCCCGGGCTCCGCGTCGCGCGACGGGACGCCGGCGAGACCCTGTGGGTAGTCGACGCAAGGGCCAGGCTCGCCCGCGCGGCGCGCGAGACGGACGGCCTGCTCCTCGGCGTGCTCCTCGCGGTCCTCGCCTACTGCGCTGTCACCTGGGGTGCTGCGGGGTGGGCGCGTGCGACGGCGCCCGGGAGCCCGATCTGACCTCCTTTTGTTTTCTTCTTTTTTTCTTAGTTCTCATTGTCATCATGGGGTTACATGTAAACCGGGCATGGGAGGGGGGGGGGAAGCGTTTGTTTCCTAGATTCTTTTTTGCGAGCTCTCGAAAAACTAGAAAGGTGGACGTTTCTGTTTGTATGTAGCCTGTACGCCACCCTCCCCTCTCTCGGCTGGAGGGAGATGGAGGGCATATTCTTGTACGCTGTGAAGCAAAGCCGGCGGCGGATACCGTGTTAGATGGTTATCCTCGTCACCCAATTCAAACCAAACACTGGAACTTGATCGGAACCCTCTTTATTGTCTTGCAAGTTTTTGTTTGTGTGCTCATGTGATGTTTGAAATCTCTCAGAAGGCTACTCGCCGCTACTATGGGACAGATGTGCTCCCCTTTTTGCCAATTTGCCATTTGTTTCTACGGACGAATCCATCCAAGACGCACTCTGCGGGCTTCGCTCACGATTTCCCCGGGCCGCCCAACCATATCCCCCCTAGCTGACGCACCACTACCGCCATCACTCATTCTTTCCCCTCCACCAGAACCCTCTGCGCAGGTGGAACCCGCCGCCGCAGCTGCAATGCACGCTCACCTGCTGCCGATCCTCGCGTTTCGTCATCTCCGAAGGGCGCTTCGTTTGGGCTGCAGTCAGCCGGACCGAGGGCGGTCGCTTTGGGAGGGGTTGGGGTTGGTAAGACCACCCTCGTTGCAGGCCTCTCACGTTGTTGGGCTTTGGTTTGGGCAGAAACGCAGGTACGCATGGTGGGAATTCTTGTTTCCTCCCCCCCTTCCTCCGCAGCTCTTCGGCCCGTTCTAACCCTGGTTCGTGCTCATATTGGGCGCGTGTCGTAAGAAATCCGCGCACGCAGCGCACGTGGGAAAAGTTAACCATGCAAGGTACAGATTTGTAGTCAATCAATGCAAAGCACACAAGAAAAAAAGGCTGTTCTGCTCATCATCCCGTACCTGCAGTCGAGGCGGCGGGCTCGTTGCGCGCATCCTTGTTGCCGCTGTTGCTGCCCGACGCATTCGCGGCGGCCTTGCCCCCACCGCGGCCGCGTCTGGTTCGCTTGTGGTGCTCCGGTTTCTCAGACGGGGTCGCGTTGTTGCCCGACCCGGGACCCGAGGGTGCGGCCGAGTTGGAGCTCGTCGCGCCGGCGTTGGCGTTGGCGCCGCTGGTTTCCGACTTGGCGTTCGAACTGGGCGCCGAGGGCTTCTTCTCCTTCCGCTCGAGGACCTGAACAGTGCCTTGGGCGACCTGTACCGGGCTCGCAGTGACTGCCTTGACGAGGCTGTCATGGTTGGAGAAGTCGACGTAAGCGAAGCCTTTGCGCTTGTCGATCTCGACGAACGTGACGGTGCCGAAGACCTCCATGGCCTGCTTCAGGAGCGCCTCGGTGACGCCCTGCGACGGGTTTGCATGCTTGACGAAACCGCGCGTCACGCCGGGGGTGACGACAGCTGAGCTCTTCTTCGAGTTGCCGCCGCCCTTGCCTGAGGACTTAGCGCTGGTCGAGGGGTTAGACTTCGCATTCGTTGCCGGTGCGGCAGACTGCGACGCCGAGCTTGATGCTTCCTTGTCTGCCTTGGAGCCCTTCTCCTTGTTCTTTTCCTCGTCCTTGTTCTTGAGCAACACGACAGGGGCCTTGGCAGGCGCTGGTGCGTTGCTGGAGCTTGCCTCGGTCGACTTGCTCTTAGAATCGCTAGCACCCGCGTTCTTACCGCCACCACCTCTGCGAGAACGGCCCGACTTGGGCGCCGTGGGCGTTGTGCTCCGTTCCGATGTCTGAGGAGCGGCCGCGGGCGAATGAGCTGGCGCCGCGGCGGGTGCCGGATTTGGTGCCGGGGGTGCGGCCGCTGGTTGCGGTGCCTCCTTCGTCGTCGTCGCCTTGGCTTCCGCCTCAGCCTTGGCAGCGTCCAGCCGTGCCCTCCTATGGGCACTTCCCGGACTGATGCCGAGATCTCTCTGCAAAATGCGTGCGGCGGCCGCAATTCCAGCCCGCCGACTCTTGGGCGCATCCTGAGAGGATGAAGAGGCCTGGGTGATCTGGCTGGCGACTGTTTCGGCGGCCTTGGCAGCTTCCGCGGCGGCCTTCTTGGTGAGAATCTTGACCGTCTCCTTGGGCTTGTCGGCCGACTTCTCTCCCTTGGAGTCCTTCTTGCCCTTCTTTGAATCCTCCGCATTTGATGCCGACGCCTTGCCCTTAGTGTTTGAATCCTGACGGGCCTGCTTGGCGCTCTTAGCGGCAGCGGCCTCCTTTTGCTTGTTCGCCTTCTTCTCCTTGATAAACTCGATTAAGGGCGTCGTCGTGACCTTGGCCTCGGGCTTCGAATCCTCCGTATCCTTGCCCTCGCTGTTCTCGTTCTCCCTCTCCATCTCCGGGTTCGTTAACGACAGGAGGAAGGCCATAAACTCCGGGTCCTGGTCGATCGTGCCCTGTCTAGGGTCGGAGCGCTTCTTACCGCTCGGGATCTTGTTGTAAATCGCAAACTCGAGAACTGGAGGACCGACCAGAGAAGCGCTGTTGGAGGTCATCTTGGCGTCTTCCCAGGATTTGGCTTGAATCAGATTTGACAGAACATTGAGGCTTTCGCGCTTCAAGACGTGGAGGTAGACTCTCCCTGGCCTCGAGGGCTTCGCAGGGCTACGCACACCAAAAGTTAGTCCGTGGTCCCTTCATGCCGTGAGAGCAAACACCAACTCTTGTGAAATCTTTCCCTGCACAAAGTTGTGCCAGCTGACGAGGCCGTTTCCAGCTTTCCACTCATCACCAAGGTTGTTCCACAGCTCTTGCTCTGTCATGCCAGGCGGCAGCCTTCGAATAACCACTTTGTCGCCTTCGACAGGAGTCCGGCTCTTGTTGGACTTTGTCGCATCTGCAGCGGGCTGCTGGCCAGAGGCCGGGAGTACTCCATTCGTCTTACGGGAGGCGCCCTGGGCGCCGGATGTCGCCATCGCGGCACCAAAGGTCTTGAGGATGGGAAGAATAGGATTGTTCTAGATATTTGGCGCTTGATACCAAGGGGAGTGCACTGCTTTCTCTGGTTATTGTTTGGTGTCGAAAAGGCTAGGAGCAAGCGGTGTACAAAACATTGAATGTTTGCTTGGAGAATGTTAAGAGAATGAAGCCTGCTGTGTTCTGAAGACAAAAGGGCTGCGCCAGAAGTCTTGGGTAGGATTGTCAAGGCTGATGTGACGGCAAGGTATTGACGCGGGGCTTGGGTTCACATCAACACTGGATCTGAAAGAATGGTGCACGGGCAGGGTGCAACTGTCTTCTGGTGGGCCTTATCTGATAACAGCAGACTAACCGCTTTTGGATAGCTTCTTTTGAGTGGAGAGTGTGTTCTTTTGTTAACTGAGTCACCTGGAGAAACCTCGGTTAAACCTTCCTTCTCACATCAGCAACTTCGGCTGAACAATATTCCGAAACACCAAGTTTTCCCGAAGTTCACCCAGCACCTGAGGGTCAAGATGGACCAGGAAGTCGAGTCCTCCGAGGACAAAGACAGCGTGCCTATCGACGCCTACCCGGAAAGATTTCCGGACTTTAACCAGGAAAAGATACTTGCAGCACCTGCCCAGCAAGAGGAAAGTCCGAAGGCCAAGGTCGCGACAAAATCAGGGTACCAGATTCCCAGTGAGGAGGAAATCCAAGCGGCGATTCGACGCGCCAACCAATACCAGAGTAATCCCGTGACAAACGGCCCTCGCCGCAGACCCGGAGCAGGAGGTGGACGTCACCGGAGCGCGGAAGTATCATTTCAGCTCCCGTCTGGACGTCCTGACTACCCTTTAGCGCAGAGTCCCACTCATTCTGCGACTGCGCCTACAGCTTCTTCTTCTGCCTCCTCTTCTGTCGCGTCGAGTCCCCATCCCGGTCGACGTCCAGGCATTTCAGTTCCAGGCAAATCGGGTTATATCCCCACTCTTGCCCCGTTGAGCACTGAACGTCCCCGCGCTCCCAACTTCAGCCGACCGCGACCAATCGTCGTTGGAGGCTACGACAATCCTCTTGAAGAGCATCGCCAGAGAGTTTTGCGACGTCAAGCCGCTGACAAGGCGACTCTGGAAGCTTTCCTGGAAGAATCTCGTCATCGAGTTGTTCCGCAGCGATCAACCCCCCGGCCGCTGCCCGAGCCCCCCACCGGCAACAGCACCCGCATAGCTGTCGCACCCAACCGTACTCTTCAAGCCCCTCCCCCCGCCCAAGACACTGCTCCACCGCACCCTTCGCCTCTCCAGTCGAACCCGGTCGCCTTGAACCAGCAGGAGCCCTATCCAACGATTCCAAGTCGCCGTTCCCGGTCTACATCGCTGACACGCCCCTCCAACCCACCTCCGTTCGTGTTTCCGGGACCGATTGGCAATCGACCTCTCCCCGAACCCATCGAAGAGGAGTCGCCTACCAAAGACGAAGGGCTCGACTACGCTGAGGAACCCGAGGTTCGCACTGCACAAATCGCCCGCGTTCTTCGACCATCTGACGATTCCGCTCAAGATTCATCCGACGTTTCTCTCCGCGGCGGAAGTTTGGATTACGAAGATTTTGCCGACGAGTTCGACGAATTTGATCCAGCTTACTACGAATCCGACGAGCTCGAGTACGATTTGGCACTGCCAACCGACGAGTTTAACCCAAACATTTCCGACGAGTTCGATCCCTACGAAGCTGAGGCGAAGTCCCAAGTTCGTGCCCAATTTCTCGACAAAATGGCGAGCCAGATTCCCCGACCCGGCCCTGCCAACCTCTCGCCAAACGCAGGTTTGGATGAGTGGCTGGAGGAAGCCAAGCAGTGCCACTACTTACCCGAGCGCGCTATGAAGGAGCTCTGTGAGCTGGTGAAGGAAGTCCTCATGGAGGGTAAGGCGTGCTGTGTTCGTGCTTGGCTTCATATGTACTGACTTGGGGACTTCAGAATCCAACATCCAGCCCGTGTGCACTCCAGTCACAATCTGCGGCGATATCCACGGCCAGTTCTACGATCTTCTTGAGCTGTTCCGTGTCGCGGGTGGAATGCCCGGCGAAACCAGAGTGGAGGCACCCAAGACTGCCACCACTGTAATCAACCCTGAAGACATTGAGCCCCCTACCGAGATCACAAACCCCAAGCTCAAGAAGAAGGTCAAGAACGCTGGTGGCGCTGTCGTTGATGAGGACGATGAGGACGAAGCGGCGGCTGCTGATACCAGCGTCGCCTCCCGAGCTGACTCTGCCGCCGAAGTTTCCGCCTCCTCGCAGTCGGCCGAGACCCGGTTCATTTTCTTGGGCGACTTCGTTGACCGCGGCTATTTCAGTCTCGAGACGTTCACCCTTCTCATGTGCCTGAAGGCCAAGTAAGTATGAGCGAAGCAAGTTGCATTATGGTACTTACTGTTGTTTCCAGGTACCCCGACAGAATTGTTCTCGTCCGCGGTAATCACGAGTCTCGTCAGATCACTCAGGTCTATGGATTCTACGAGGAGTGCCAACAAAAGTATGGAAATGCCTCCGTTTGGAAGGCCTGCTGCCATGTTTTCGACTTCCTGGTCCTCGCAGCCATCGTCGACGGCGAGCTTCTCTGTGTCCACGGCGGCTTGAGTCCCGAGATCCGTACCATCGACCAGATTCGCGTCGTTGCCCGTGCCCAAGAGATTCCTCACGAGGGTGCTTTCTGCGATCTTGTCTGGTCGGACCCCGAAGACGTCGAGACGTGGGCTATTAGCCCTCGTGGAGCCGGCTGGCTCTTTGGCGACAAGGTTGCGACTGAGTTCAACCACGTCAATGGTCTCAAGTTGATTGCCAGAGCTCATCAGCTTGTCAACGAGGGCTACAAGGTACGTGATACTGTCTCATGCTAGCCTTGCTCCATTCCATTGCTAACCTTGGCCCAGTACCACTTCCCTCAAAACTCGGTCGTCACTGTTTGGTCTGCTCCCAACTACTGCTACCGTTGCGGCAACGTCGCATCCATTATGACTGTCGACAAGGACATGAACCCCAAGTTCAGCATCTTCTCCGCTGTCCCTGATGACCAGCGTCACGTTCCTGCCAACCGCCGTGGACCTGGTGACTACTTTCTTTGAAGTGTCTTTTTATTGTTCCGAATTCCGGAGACGCACCGATTTCCAATAGAAATGCCGAAGGCTACTGGAACCCACGATCAGCTGCTCGCTGCTAAGCCTGATACTACTTGCGTTTCTGTCAACCGTCAGTATTGGGCGATTAGGCTTTGAATGAAGAGCCTGACATGTGTCTGAATACACGGAACCGTCTTGACAACTAAAGATCCTGAAGAGGAACGAGAATACAAGTTGTGCCTCTCAGCACGGCAAATGTGCTTCTCAGCACGGCAGATGATGACGAGAGATGGTTCTACTTTTCCCTTTTGTTTTGTCTGCAGACCGGAAACCTTGATTATAACCGGTTTGCAGTCACGCGGCACACTTGGACTTGACACAGGTCTATGACAGGCCTTGACGACAGCCGTGTCGTGATTTCTGGGCATGAGCACTGAGGACTCCATACAGGCTCGCTTGAGTTCAGATAAGATGGAGTCACTCGCTTGTCTGCCCGGAACGATCACGAAGGATTTTGACACATGAGTATCGGCCTTGGCTCGTTCTCCTTGAGAGAAGGTGAGATTGGGGGCGGGTTGGATGGCTTTGGGATGTATGTGATGATTGATGCATGGAATAGAGGGCGGGCAAGACTTTCTTGTAGAATTAGGTTACTTTAGAGTGGCAAAATACCCATACATGCTGACATGCAAATCCCGTACGTTGATGATCACGAGTGAATGCCGAAAAATCATGCTCAAGTAAGACATGTCATTGTCACAAGACAAGAGCTCAGAAACGCCATAAAAACATGCCGAATTCTTTCGACATCCCCCCACACCGCATCGCCATCCCACACCAAACACCATACAACAGCTTTACAAATCCCTGTCGAGCTTCTTCAAGCACGCTTGATCTCCCACTTCAGATCCTTGATACTCACTTCCTCTCCGGCCTTTTCATCGTAGTCATACCACTCCCCATCGGTGAGGTCAATGGCGGTGAACTTGCTACCCGAATCAATGCCTTCGGCAAGCCATTCTCCTTCAGGGATGAACTCTGTGAACTCGAGACCTCGGCAGTCAAATTCGAGAAGCTTCTGCTGCTTCGCGGGTTCACCCTGTGCATAAGGTGTAGGCGCAGCCTTGATGGAAGCCGAGGACTCGCGCTTGCAGTTCTTGCACCGCCAGACGAAGTTGGCCTCGCCTCTGCTGCCACTCATCTCATTGTCATCCTTGTATTGCGTGTCAACAGATGTACAGATTCATGATGAATCAATAAACTTACAAAACGGCTGACACCAACGGGCTTGTCGTGGACTTCACGGCATGAAGTGCACTGGACCTTGAATGTGTACCAGAAGGGGTTGCCTTCGCTGTCATCGGGACGGAGATTCGTGACCCTGTCGTCCGGAAATGAGTCTTGAGGTCCCGAAGCTCTTCAAGCGGTTTCACTTACCCGTTGAGCTCGGCTGTTAGTGTAAGGGCGAACATTTTGATGGCGGCTGTCGGCTTTCGGCTTGTTCTGGTCAGATAGATATTCGAGTCGTCTGGAGCTATGATACCTTTCAAAGCTCACATCGAAGTTATGGTGGGGTATGGAGGGGCAGTTGCGTTACTTCTGTAAATAGCTATACGTTTTTATCGCATAATTTGTCAGAGCATATCTTCGCTCAATTGCATACCAATACTACTTCACACCCCTGTAATTGGAGCCTGGTAACTCGTTCTGGCACGTCTCTGGTTCAATCAGAAACCACAATTTCCAGGCGACAAACATTCGACATCCCGACGACGTCAATTCCCGACCAGCCTATCAATTCGACTCATCGGGGCTGCCAACGCAGGCGGAATGCCGTCAAAATGCAGGCACTTTGGTCCAGAGCGGGCCAGGTGCGCCATTGCGGCTGCAAAGCCTGCTTCAATGCCGCCGGAGGCATGATGCGTCAATCGGCGACGCGAGCGACACAAAGGAAACCGACCTTTACCGAAATGTTCACGGCGTGCTACACATCAATCATGGGAACGGCGGCTGTGCTGGATGCGAAGAGAAAGGACGAGCGCCGGAAGGATCTGGAACGGCAACTCGAGGAGGCGAGGGCGGAGTTCGCGAAGGTTATGGAAAACTCATCGGCCGATACCCTCGAGACAGCACCGGCTGGGAACATTGCCAACCGATACAAGGGCGCATTGAGGGACCACAAGAAGCAGCCGAGCGAGATCTCCGAGTTTTTCGATTCCCTGGGCCGTACGCAGACGTGGTCCCGGGCTCCGCCAAGGTCTCCCGAGGTGGAAATGATATGGGCAGAGTATGGACTCGAACCAACAAGGAGGTCGATGAGGGCTCTTGCTCGCACAGACTACGTTTTGCTGGATCGTTTGCTCGTCGAGGATGAGGCCCCGCGCAATTTTCAGCACCGCGCTCCAAAAACGCTAAGGCAGATGAAGGCAGCGGAGGATAACATGCAGCAATTGGTCTCCAGCTTGCTCCGCGGAAAGACAGTAACCGGAAGCGGTGATCCGAAGAAGATTAGGAGAGGACTCGACAAGGTAAAACACGACGACTGCGACACGCAACACTTACAGCAAGAGGTCGCAGAATTGAGGCAGAGAAGCTACCCTCACTACGAGCGGGAAGTGGACTCCGGAGCTCTCAAGAAGTGCAGTGCGGATCTGAACAGGTCGTTAAGAGACATCTTTGAGGTGGCACAGCCTTCCAATCTCCGGTCAACAATTATGAAGGTGTGCCACAACCTTCTCGTCTCGTCGCAGCCTCCTACTATCCACACGTACAACACCCTGATTAAGGGGTTTGACGCCGCGGGACTTCATCCCCTAGCCTCCAGCGTGGTCAAGTCTTTATTTCAATCCAAGCTTGAGCCGACGCAGGGGACACTGGTTTGCCTCTTGAACCACTTCAAAGAGACGAATGAAAGCGGCAACTTCAACAACATCATCGAGCGCATGACTGGCAAAGACTGCCGGGGTATGAAGATTCGAAGAAAACCGATTGACGACGTGAATGTGGACCCTAAGCTCCGGAGATGGGCACTATCGAAAGATGTTGTTGTCACTAAACAATACGTCATCGAGAGAGCTTGGTTCGACACCCAGGTTTTTGCTGCCATCGTTGAAGGCATGCTGAGCTTTCGCTACCTAAGGAATGCTGTGGCTACTGTAGCATTTGGTCTCAAAATGGGATTCACATTCAGCCTACGGACAATGTCACAACTCCTAGACCAATGTGTTCGCGCGCTGGATCCCAAGGCTGCGTTAGGCGTCCTGGGAGCGTTGGCTACGAAACCCAAGCTTGTCGAGGCGGTCTTCTCTCGAGAATGCGATCAGACGTATCTTGCGCAACGTATTCAAAACTTGTTGGACATTTGCGGTATCACGGGATCCTCGCCGGCTGCCGTGGCTCCGTTCTTACGAGATGTGCCTGCTTTGAGTTTGCCATCCAGAAGACAAAGACGAGGCATCGATATTGCCCGCATGGTCAGGCTGGTTGAGCAGTCGAGTGTTAAGCTGGAGTATTTTGAGACAAAGTTGAGCTCCATACGACAGTGTTTGGTCGATCCCCAGTTGGGCACGGAAGCACGAAGGACATTTATTGAGCAGACTGGATATCGGAAACATTTGCCCAAAACCAAGGAGACCGCAGCCGATGTTGTCGACGTTGTCGACGACAAGGGGGTTGAGGATCTAAGCACGAGCGAAGGGGCGCAAAAGATGGTCCTGAGGGCAGTTAGCCCTCGCAAAACGAATCCCCCACGAACAGGGGGCAACGCCGACCCCTGGGCTCGTCTTAAGATGGCGGGAAGGATCTCGACTCATAGAGCTGTGGAGGCTGCGGCGAGTGCGGCTTTCTGAGCTGCAGGGGAATGTATATATGTAGTATACCATCTGCAAGGTTGGGAGCGAGGGGCCCTATGCAGTCAAGACGAGACTACTAAGGCAAACGAAGCCAGCCGTCAAGGGGCTTGTACTTTACCTAGATTATAGAAGACGAACTACTTATGAAGCTTCGCAGACCACCGTTGGTATCGCATTTGCACAAAGTAGAAGGCTCTTTTACCATTCGGGCCATTTTAGCGAGTATCCGGATATTAGCAATTTTTGCCCTTCAATGTTCCAGTTGGTAGCATCCGCGTGTATCGATGATATAAAGAGGAGGTGGGTCGTAATGGGCGGGACCTTTTTACTTTCTTCCCGTTGCATCAAAAGCCAATCAGCAAAAGCCATCACTACACGCGAGGTTCACCGTGCACCAGGAAGCTTCCTCATTCAGCGAGGACCACCTAGTGTTGTCTTGGATCACATATCCCATCTTTCTCTCTGAAGACCTGCTCGACGCCACGTCTAAGTCCGCCGGCCATTGGGAAAAGCGCAAGCAGCAACACGATGGCCCTTCAGCCTTGTGAGGGTATGCCACCCCGCCAGTGTGCCGTGTGCCACAGCAGGACCAAGCTCTCCCGCTGTGCGGGTTGCCAGGTCGTCTACTACTGTGGCCGCGACCACCAAGTCAGGCATCGGAAAGCGCACAAGTCCGACTGTAACCAGATCAAGGAGTATCGCGAGAGATACCTTCAAGAGGAGAACGCCCTCCGCAACGGCGCCGAGTCCGAAAGGGGCTGGACCTGGGACATGGCAGTCGGCAGGTTCTGGGGGATCCAGGAGACGCGGCCCTACATGCAGGCACGCTTCGGATATATCGGAACGCTCATGTCGATAAACACGGTTGACGGCATCGAGATGGCGTTGAACCACCAACTGGACATGCTGCGGCTGTGCCGCGGCGACAACATGGGCATCCGGAGCTACCCGCCGCACCTGATGATCCGTCTCAGGCGTGACCAGGAGGCGTATGACTTTGTAAAGTGGTGGGCCGTGACAGCCGAGAACAGCCACTACGACTGGGGCAGCATGGAGCTCCCGCACATGAACCTCAAGGGCGAAGACGCGTTCGAAGGGGTGAGCAAGTTCGCGAAGCGCTTCGGCTCGCTCAGCCACAAGATGGCCGTGACGCTTCTGAAAGTGCGGCTGTACCTCGACCTGCGCGACCTTCGCAACGTCGACCGCGCCTTCAAGGACGTCCTCCCGCAGGAGGTGACGGACAGCATCAAGTGGCACGTGGTGCGGACGGATGTCGTCGGCGCGCGGCGCGACCTGATTGAGAAGACAAACACGGCGGCGGCGACAGGCCGGCTATTGGAGGCGCTAAAGGAGCAAATCACGACAATGGTCAGGAACGTGAAGGAGTCAAACAGCCACATGTGGCCGGGAATGTTCAACCCGCGGACGCTGCTGCCCGAGCTGCCAGACATGTTCACGATGGGCTCGCTCGAGGAGACGACGCTGACATGGGCGGAATGCGCCAAGGGATGGACAGAGACGCCGGGGTCGTTGGCGGTGGTGAAGGCAGCCGGGGCGGCCTAGACCGAGGCTTCGATCTGCAGGGTTGCATTCAATTTACAGCGATGACCGGCCCCTCGGACGCTGGTTGGGCACTGGCTGGGGAGATGGGGGGGGAAGAGGAATACAGGACAGCAAAAAAAGAGAGAACTGAGCGATAGTCAATGGTACATATGGGCATCCAAACTTGACGGTTCGGGCGATTGAGTCTTGGCTCAAACAGCAGCGGCAGTGATCGCTGCTGTGCGTCGACTTTTGGGGGGAGGGGGGGGGGTCAGCGATTGCCAAGGAAACACCATCCAACCATTACAGTTGCAGGTTTTGTGGGAAAAGTGCACAAGGAAGTTGCGGTTCCAAGCGCGCCGATGTCAGGGATTGGCTTCGTTGGAAGGGGGGCGAAAGAGGGGGGGGGGGGGGGGTACGGGTACCGTAGCTGGGTACGATATCATTTTTTTTTTCTTTTGTATTTTTTGCGTGTGTCAAAGGTGCTAGGCCTGACTTGAGTTGACAGCTGAGGAAAAGCCAAAAAGGCAATGAGCAAACCTAAAAGTACATAGTACGCTTTGCATGGTTTGGGCGCTGGGACTCGAACGGGGAAGCCACCGGCCGGCAGACGGATCAGCGTTTGGGGGGGCACGGGGTTACTTACCACGGTATCAAGCGGGAGCATAATCAAGATGGGGGACGGATACCGAACCTACACTACATCTACATAGTACTGTACTCCGTAGGTACGGCCAAATACCCATGTGGATACTCTTTGCCGCGGAGGAGAAAAATCGGAGACCGGAAGGGCTGGCCTGCCCTGCCCTGAACTGAAGTCGCTGCCCATGAGCCGCACGCTTTGAAAGATTCAGGAACTTCAGAGGCTAAAAAAGTGATGGGGGTGGAGAGGCTCCGTTCGGTGGTCAAGGAACGACCAGTTGGCAAGAGGGGGGGGCTGACTCTTGTATCGTGTAGAAACTGGTTTCCTCCCTCCATACCTAGTACATTGTACTACTCCGTAGAGTTGGAACAGGATGGCAAAGTTTGACTTGCCTACGGATACTTATGACTGTTCATAGTACCTATACCTATGTGGTGTACGGGGGTACAAGTACGGCAACCGTACCATCAGCGTGGGTCCATTGGACCCTGACATACATCGTCACTTGTGTTCCATGCATGTTTTCAAGGCCCACTACGCCGACCGGCTACCCTTCGTCACCTGTAGAGTCATGGTCGAGCCAGCGGGTAAGATAAGCAAGAGGCGAAAGGGGCCTCCGTAGAAGCCGAAGTCGTCCTGTCAGGTTTCCCCATTTTCAATCTGCATCGCATCTAAGCGCACCGTAACCGGGATATCGAGGTTTAGGGACCGGTCAGCTGACAAGACCCTGAAAAAAATCCAAAACTTGAAAGGCACATGGCGGAACCGGACCTGGGTGGGTCTTAGCAACGTAGTTTGCTGTGTATAGTGAGTATGTAGTCCAATATATTCTAGGTAGGTCCTTCATCCCTGGGCTCGCGACCAACCCGAACTCGTACATGAAATTGACGAGACTGGGGAGAACATGGGGATGGTACCTGGGTATGCACCGTTATGGAAGCGGCATTCCAACAGTCAAGCAGCTCTTGGCAGCAAAAGGGGCATCGACGGAACCGAAGCCAAATGCCTGGTCTTCAGGGTCCCTCCCGCTTGGGTAGTCACGAGAACAGACTACCTGACAAGCGGCGAGGCGGTCTGCAACTTAGGCGCACCCATCTGACCCAATATGTCGGAGCGTGAGATATGTCCAGGCCTCAGCCCCGGCGTTCCAGGCGAAGAGAGGATGCCACGAGGGTGCAAAGTCGGTGGGAGAAAAAAAAAAAAAAAGGGAGAGGCCGAGAGTGACGAGGCAAGAGCCGGCGGAGACCGCCACTGCCTACCTAGATGTACTGTGTGGTAATCGTGACCACACACAACCGGCGACGTAGCAGGCTAGTAGGAGGACGGACACTCTTGTTGCCATTAGCTAGCTGGTACTTGGAGAATCGACAAGCCAGCAATTAATTGTATGTAAACTTCGCTCGTGAAAAGGGAAACAAGAAAGAGCGGCACCCCCTCCAAGTACCTAGGTAGTAGGTAGGAAAGATGCAAAAGGGCTGGATGAGGTACCTGCTATGTGTCTGTGCTACACCAACGGCGGGGTGGGCATGGGTAGGCCGTCTACACTACACGGTGTTGATGCCCTGGTGGGTCCGCGATGCGCCGAATCGACGAATCACGAGAGAGATTTGCCCCACGGGAGACTGATGGCGGCTCTCGACTGGTCAGCTTCACCTGCCGGATAGCGCCACGCCTCGAGCTGTTTCTGGGATCTCGCAGTCTTTCTCTTTCACGGCCCTTCCTGCCGTCACGTTCTGAAGGGACTGGCGCTGGCGTGCGAAAGTGGTGGTCTCAGGTATCCCCCGGCCCCGTCTCGAGTCGCCCACCAGGTGCTCGGTTGTTCCTTCCCCGCGACAATTCGCGTGCGGGGTACATACCTACCGAAACACAGAGACTTGGTGCCAGGGCCCTCGATACCCTGCGACGCGGTGGATGCGGGATGAGCTCACACCTCGTCTTTCCTCTCTCTCTCTTTCACTACCTACATACCAAGTACCACGGTACCTACACATAAGTTAGGTAGTCTCTGTCTGTTGCTTGTTTCCGTCACCTTGTCAATCCCGCCGCTGGGGAACTTGTTGCCGTCGGTCTGATTTCCGTCTTCATTCATAATCCCCCTCCAACCCGCCGATAACTGTGTCCAGGTCCTCAGATCTTCTTTCCATTTTGTCTCTATATTTTTTCCCCTTCACCCTCTAGGTACTCGGGGCAATAGACAAGAAGAAGAAAGAAAAGTATCCGATTGTTTGTTTGTTGGTCTATCCCGTACTCGGCAGACACTGTATTCCTAACCCCCCACCCCCTCCGGTCAATGGACATCTGGATGTGGATCTCCTTCATCCTGGAAAAATCGACGGCATTCTCGTTACTGGACACCGTCCCTGGTTCTGGACCCCTTTGACGCAACAGAGACAAAGCTGACTGACGACTTCCTGGATCCCGGAGCTGCTGAGTTTGCTACTGATCTTGACCTCTTGCACCCGCGCCTCGTTCCTACTTACTACTGCACTACACAACTCATCGCCAAAGACAAACCCCTCTACAATATCATAGACGAAGAAAATGATCGACCGCGCTTTCGATCTCATCTGCCTCTAAGCAGCTGTCATCTCGTCCCTTTTTGTCCCGTTATTGTCGTCAGCAACTGTATTTGTCGTTACAGCACTCTTCAGTCTTATCGTCTAGACCTTATCGCCAAGCCCGAACGCCACAGCATCACAAACAACCCTTGATACCCGGAATTAGACGTCTTTCATCATGAAGTTTGGCAGAAAGTGCGCCCTCCTTTCCCCCGGAAATCACCCCAATTACTCCATCGTATTGGGGCCTCTTTCGCAACCTCTCGAGGAGAACGCTGACACAAACCCTAGTCTCCCCCGCAACCAAGTCCCCGAATGGGCGGCTTTCTACATCAATTACAAAGGCCTGAAGAAGCTGATCAAGGCCGCGGCGCAATCGGCCAAGGATGGAGAGAAGGTGGATCTTGCAGGTGGGCGGACTTGAACCGGACCGTGAGGGCGTAGCCCATCCCCTGACCGCATCTTGCAGAATTCTTCTTTGCTCTGGACCGCAACCTCGAAGACGTTGACAGATTCTACAACCGCAAGCTTGGCGAGGCCGTCCGCCGTCTCAATCTCTTACACGACCGCTATGGCCGCGTCCACGACCTCGTCTCCGATCTTGATGAGGATGAGACCGAGGAGCTCATGGGCGCTCTCTACGAGATGCGCATCATGCTGAGGAACCTTAACTGGTTCGCTGAAATCAACCGCAGAGGCTTCGTCAAGATCACAAAGAAGCTCGACAAGAAGCTTCCCGCGACCGGCTCCCAGCACCGCTACATCTCCACCAAAGTCGACCCGCTGCCCTTTGCCAAGGATTCCACAGGCACCCGCCTCCTCGCCGAGGTCAACAAATGGATCTCCGCCCTGGGCGAAGCCCGCGTCGTCGACGACTCCAAATCCGATCGCTCGGTGCGGTCGCTCGGCCGCGCTTCTTCCAAGGCCATGTTGACCCTGTCGCAGAGCCAACTCGACACCCTCGAGCAAGCCATTCGCAACGACGACGTCGAGTCGCTAAAGAATGGCTTGAAGGAGGGCAACGTGGCATCTGAGCAGGCATCTCAGACCTTGCTGTTGAACCTGCTGCAGCGCTCCATTGCTGCGAGGTCCAGGGCGAGTATGGCCTATCTTATCGAGCAGCTGCCGTCTATCAATGAGCCCGATGACATCAACCATCGAAACTGTATCCATAGGCTCGTCATCCATATCGGCCGCACCAAGTCTTCTGAACCTGACAATGAGCCCAAGTCTTACCCCTTCCCGATCGGCACTCAGTTCACCACCCACGACCTTCAGCCGGCAGTCTCGCAAACGATCCCCCCTCGGGCGCTCAACCAAAATGAGACGAAACTGCTCGGCAAAGACGACGAGGCAGTTCAAACTCTCATCCATCTTCTCGACACCCTGAAGCCTGAGCACAGAGAAGCACTCAGCGCGAGGGACTCGTTTGGACGGATGCCTCTCCATTATGCTGCCCGGTTCGGTTTTGTGGTTGTCTGCCAGATTATCATGGCCAAGATGCAAGAGTGGAACCAGTTCAACGTCGAGAACGGCATCGACGCCCCCGAATGGCAGGACAACGACGGGTACGCCCCTCTGCATTTGAGCGTCGTGGGCGGGCATCCTCGGACGACCAAGGCCCTTCTCCAGGGAGAGAACTGGCAGGGCGTCAGTGTCAAGAAGGCCGAAATGAGACGAACAGTATCCAAGTCCGGTGCTGTCCTTGCCATAGCCACCAAGTGCAACTACCAGGTCATCGTAGAGATGCTCGTCGAAGCTGGCGTCGACATCAACTGGCAGGACAAGACGGGCGAAACCGCCCTGCATCTTGCCGCGCGTTTCGGCCACGATGGGATTGCCAAGTCATTGATCAAGGGTACCGATGAGCAAAAGGCCGACCTCGAGATTGCGGAGAACACGTACGCCTGGACGCCACTGCACGTTGCTGCTGTGGACGGTCACCTCGCAGTGGTCCAGTTGCTTGTTGACTCTGGCGCAGTCGTCGCCAAAGCTGACTCGTCCGGCTGGACAGCCAAAGAACACGCTGCGCTGCGTGGCCATCTGGACATCGCCAGGCTCCTGGCAAACCAAGCGGAAGCCGAAATCATACAGCCCACGAGCAGCCTCAAGATCTCTATAAACGAGAATTCTCCCCGCTCCTCGTCGCCAGAGAACATTTCGTCGATTGACGGCCGCAAGTCGGACGGTTATGTCCGTCCGGTTGAGCCGGTCAAGACCTTCGGCCATCGCTATCTGACCGATAAGAGCATGGTTCTCGTCAGCCTCGGATCTATGGATATGCGCAAGAACCTCGAGGCCGTCAAGCTCGACCGCGTGCCCTTGACCGAAGCTCATTTGACCGAGCTCGATACCGCCTTGTCTATTGTTGTCTCGGCCAGCGGAGCCCAGGGTGAGCCCGTCATTGTTGACCTGCCTGTCCACGAGACTGTCTCGACGGAGCCCATCGTGTTCACGGCGGTGGATCCCGCCCAGGTTAAGCTGATGTTCGACATTGTCCCTACATACTCTGGAAATGAGAAGAACAAGATCGGACGTGGCGTGGCCCTCCTCTCTTCCATCAAACCCACCCTGGGCACGAAGCGCATGAACCTTCAGGGCGATGTCTGTGTGCCGATTTTGGCGAACAACCTGGACGTCATCGGCACTGTCAACTTCAACTTTTTGGTCGTCACGCCCTTCTCGCATCCCAACATGGAGATCAATTCGCAGCAGACTTACTGGAAGAAGCTTGCCACAACGATGGTCATTGGTCACCGCGGCATGGGTAAGAACATGACGAGCAACAAATCTCTCCAGCTTGGAGAGAACACGGTACCTTCGTTCATCGCAGCAGCCAACCTGGGCGCTCAGTACGTCGAATTCGACGTTCAGCTTACCAAGGACCATGTTCCCGTTATTTACCATGATTTCCTTGTCAGCGAGACTGGCATCGATGCACCAGTCCACACTCTGACCCTGGAGCAATTCTTGCACATCAACCCCGACTCCAACCGCACAAATGGTGTTAATGCAGTCAACGAGAGAATTGAGAAGGTTCGCAACAATGCGCCGGGCCTCAGGCAGCGGTCTTTGTCCATGGGATACGCTGGCGACGGCGTCAACGGAGGCAGTCTCGAGGAGCGCATGAAGCACACGCGTGACTTCAAGAACAAGGGTTACAAGGCCAACTCGCGTGGAAATTTCATCCAGGCACCATTCGCCACCTTGGAGGACCTTTTTCGGCAACTCCCCGAGCACATTGGCTTCAACATTGAGATGAAGTACCCTATGCTTCATGAGAGTGAGGAGCAGGAGATGGACACGTACGCCGTCGAGCTGAACTCGTTCTGCGACACGGTATTGTCCAAGGTCTACGACCTGGCCGGCAACAGACACATCATCTTTAGCTCCTTCAACCCTGACATCTGTCTTTGCTTGAGCTTCAAGCAGCCGTCGATCCCCATCATGTTCTTGACCGATGCAGGCACCTGCCCTGTCGGCGACATCAGAGCTTCCTCCCTGCAGGAGGCCATCCGATTCGCCAGTCGCTGGAACTTGATTGGAATTGTCAGCGCCGCCGAGCCGCTCATCAACAGTCCCCGGCTGGTCAGAGTTGTCAAGGAGAGTGGTCTCCTTTGTGTCAGTTACGGAACGTTGAACAACAACCCCATCATGGTTCAAGTAAGTGCTCTTATCCTCTCCTGATCGATGGTGACCAGTACTCATCATTTTCCGTAGCGCCAAGTGAAGGAGGGCATCGATGCGGTCATCGTAGACAACGTCCTCGCCATCAGAAAGGGACTTACGACCACCGAGGCCAGTGGCGAGAGCGAGAGCTCGGAGGGTTCGGAGACCAATGACTCATCATAGAAAAGAAATGTCTGCTGTTCTACAGCAGGGAGGAAATGAACAGATTACTTTGCATGGTACAGCGTACCGGGGAAGCGGGAATGGCATATCTAGCTGGGGCCGTGAGGCATTTCCGGCCAGCTTTCAACACATAGCGTAGTACAGGGAGAGAACATGAGGCTTAAACACGTCTCTGGGATACAGAGGAAATCTCAACTGGAATAATCCTAGCGGGGTTCTCAGACTTGAATTTCTGTACGAGAGCAGGTGCGATTTTCTTGGAGTTGTCAACCGAAACGTGTGCTCGGATAGCGATGATAGATGAGAGTTCTGAATCTGGGTGGGAAAGGAGGGTTCGTCGAACGTGGTTATATATAGTCGAGGTGCTGTGGTTTCTGGTGGCGTAGTCCTTCAACTCTCTGTCTACGTCGTTGGCCAGTTCCACAAGCGTCTGTTTCGAGAGACCTCCTGCCGACCGATGAATGATCAATCCCGCTATGATGGCATATTCTCGTACCCGGAACTGGCGTCCGTAGTCGTTCTCGAACAGGTCGTTCCTGTGATCAGCCATGTTGAGCGAATCTGTCAGTTGACGTTGCCGTTCCCCGGCCAGGGTCGCATGATAGGAAATCGTATCCTGGCAGACTAGCGCTGAACGAGGAAGGAATCTAAGAGGAAAGCAGAGAATGAATTTCGTAAAGGGGTTATGGAGATAGAAGGGAGAGGTGAGCGAATAGTACGAGTTGATGGTTATGAGAGGTTCTGTTGTCGGTGATGGATCTCGGTCAATTCATCCAGACGCGATAAGATACCGCCAGAGTGGACAACCGAACACCTAGCGAGGCCAGGTCTAGAACTCTTCGCAAGATGATTGTCCTAACATGCGATTCGAAATGAGCGGAGCGCCCCTGTGCCGCTTTCGGGCGTCGACACATTCCAACAACAGGACCACCTTCTTCTCTGGGACCTTCAGCTCGCCGACGAGCTGCCGGTTCGATTTTCAACCGAAGGAAACGGTCCCAGACATGGCAGAGACCTTGTGACTGTGGCCACTGCTCTTGGTGTCCCCATCGAGACGGTGCCAGACATACATGACCTTAACGTCCGACTACTCACTGGCAATGCCCACGTGGACTCTGCTTGCACGCTCGAGATCTGCCTCGCCCTATGCCTTCTCTCAGACTGCAATCTTCCTCCATCGCCTCGCAGGTTTAGAAGCCACGCAGTGCGCCTGAATGACCCCCGCAAGTCGGCAACCCCCTTATTCCTCCAAACGGACCGACCTGGCGGCTGGGTCAGTCGCAGTCGCAGAGTCCGGAGAGACAGGCGGCAGGGAAACGGGCAAGGAGGTTACTTGGACCAAGTCAGGCACCACTGAGGAAGCGCAGGCCGATCCTTATCTACTGGTGTTCCCCTCCCCATCTTCGCCGCTTTGTCGAGCTGGCACCGCCTTCATGGCGTACAGGCGATGCGGGTCATCTCGACGTTCCTTATGAGGTCGCTGCAAAATGGGCCATGAGCGGCCTCCTCGCAGAGTCCTGCGACTTGTCAGGCCTTTTGGCAATGCTCGTTCCTTTTATTCAACACTCCCTTCCAGTGTTGACATGTCGCGGGCTCCTTTTCCACCTCGAATCAGAGGGAGTCAGTCTGTCCTAGGTAGTCAATAGCAGTCGCAAGGCGGAGAGCTGGAACGCTACTCATACATGGGCGAGAATGACGAATGACAAGACGAAGTGTTGGAATGGGCCGCAAGACGAGTGTAGGTATGAAGAGCTTCATTGTTAGTCATGGAATAATGCATTGCCGGCGACGTATAACCACCCGTCGGACGGCTGCCATGGACGAGATGGATCCCCAAGTCGTCAGCGAAGCCCATGTATTTTGTCGTCGACCACAACCTTGTCCTTGGGATAGAACAAAGCGCATAGGTAGCGATGAGGCTTGCGAATCATTATGATAGTTAGGGTGAAGTGGGTATGGTGATTGTGTGGCGTGAGGCTAGCCTATACAGGTTCTTTAATGAAGAGACAAGCGCTTTGTTTTTCTTATATATATGTATATATATATACACATAGGGTCGCCCATGGTCGCCGACGGTCTTACTCCGCGCGACCACGAACTGGAATGGCAAAGTGGTCGAGAAGCATGCATCAGAACGTGCTGGAAAACGTTTCTTTTCTTTTATTGGAAAGCCCTCAAAATCTTCAAATAACCCATCTATACGTAGGTATCATCATCATGTACGAATTTTGTCATTCCGCCCGCCCGCCTGTCCGCCTATTCAGTCGTCACCTAAAATCCAAACGCGTCATAAAAAGTCTCGCCGCATCACATACCCGGATCCCGCTTTCCCTATGAGGTGTTGCCCATGTTGGCGTCGAGGAGCTTGTCGAGCTCTGCGAGCTTCTTCGCCTGATCTCTCTCGGCGGCCTCTTTGGCAGCGTCCTCCTCGTAGCCTTCGGTCTTCATGTCCAGCAGACCAAGCTCCTCTTCCTCCTCGTGAGTGCGGGTGTAGTACTCGCGGGTGATTGACGGGTCAGGGGCGGGCGGGTCGACCAGAGGCTGTACGAAACTGCTGGCGAGGGGGTCGTTGAGGACGATGGTGAATTCGCGGTTGCCGTTGATGGCCTCATCGAGGCCGTCGAAGAAGGCAGTCCACTTGGACTTCTCCTCGGGAGCGAGGGAGTCACCACCGCCGGAGCCGCCGGAGCCACCGTCGGCCTCGAAGATCTGGCTGCGAAGGTCATCGCGGACCTGGGTCAGGAGACCCTCGATGGTTGTGAAGCGGCCGCCCAGGGTGCCGGGGTTGACGGCCAGGTTGAGCTCGGGGCATTCCAGAGCGCAGGTTTCGGACTTGAGGATATCGCGGGCAAGGTCGGTCTGGCCGTTGACCTTGACGATGATCTTCTCACCCTTCTCGGGGATCTCGCCACCGGTCTTGACGTCGTTGGAGCGGTAGCCGCATTCGTCGCAGACGGTAGACATGAGGACGACCTGCTTGAAGTGCGGTATGTCGACCATCTTCATGTGGGTGGTGCAGGGGCGCATGCAGCCCGGGCAGCTGGCGGGGAAGCTGTAGACCTCGTTGGGGATGATGTCGCCCTCGGCGGTGAGGCCGGGGTTGGCGCCAGCAGCAAGCTCAGCGGCCTGTTCGTTGGAGATACCCAAGGCCGCGTTCTGCTCAGCGGTACGGATGAACTCATGCTTCTCCCACTTGCCAACACCATCCTTCAAGTCGGGGGTGATGAAGGAGTTACCGGCCGGGTCGTCGACGGTGACGCGGAAGGGGAACGACTTGCCCTCGAGCATGGCGCGGCCCTTTTCAATGATCTCGGCAATCTTGGGGTAGATTTCGGGCATCTGCTCCTTACGTGCCTCCTGTCCGAACTCGAGATCATTGATGACGGTGGTCAACAGACCCTCAACATTTGTAAGCTGGCCCTTGCCGGCGGGCACCTCGAGGTCAAGCTCGGTGAACTTGACGGTGGCAGTGTCGGACTTGACAACCTGGCGGGAGAAGTCTTCCATGGCGGTCAAGCGAAGCTCGTAGTATGTGCCCTTGGGCTGGATGGAGCCTGCGGGCTGGACCTCGCTGTTGGCGAAGCCGCACTCTTCGCAGGCAAAAGACATGATGATGATTTCGCGGAAGTAGGGGATCGACGTCAGAAGCAGCCTTGTGATGCCCTGGACGCAGATTTAGCATACAACAATTGGTTCAAGGCTCTTGTGCAACTCACATTCTTGCCGCAGTTCATGCAGAGAGACTCAATCTCCTCGACAACCTTTTGGTCATCGCTGCCGTCGACCTTGGAGCCGATGGCCTGGAAGAACTCGTTCGGCGTCGTCTTGGACTCAGGGACAGCCATCTTGACTGATTTCTGAAAAGTAGGTAGGTATACGCGCAATGTTCCGAGGGCCGGTAGTTCTTCTGTTGAAGTTGCGCGGCGTTGTTTTGTTGTCGGTCGTGGGGGGGGGAGAGCAAGTGACTCGGTGGGATGGCGATGGCGGGGTCTTGAAATTTTTGGAGGGGCAATCGCAGCTGCAGGCCCTGCAGGATGGGCATCAATGTGTGTCATTGAGCGGGTCCCGGGTCCCTTCCCAAGGCAGGCAGCCTTCGAGAATATTCCCGAGAATAGCCCGCCGGCCGGCCGGTTTGTCATGGCACGGAACCGCGGAGCGGGCTCTAGGAATTGGAAGCCGTGTTTCCCCAGGATTGGGATATTGGCAAGTGCGATTCTTTTTTCTTTCTTTTTTCTCTCTTCTGTTTCTTCATTACTCCTCACCCCATTCGTCCAAAATCTGCAAGGCTCAAGTTTCTGGTCCCTGAGGACGACGTCTTGGCTTGATTCAGCAGAGCCTGCAGCCCGGCCTTGCGGTTCTTCGCCCGCTTCTTGCTGCTAGAATTGGATGTTGCCGGCTTAGCTGGCTCGGCCATCGAAGACTGGCGACCCTTGGCCGCAGAGAGCTGCTCACGCCTTTCCCGGCGTCTTAGGATCGGCGGCGGAGGGGGGAATGAGACCTTGGTGATTCGGCTGCAGTTTCCGCAATTGAAAAGCTTTCGCGTCCCAACACGAGGCCGAGGCTCATCCTTGGCTTTGGGATCTCGCGACTGGACACCGCGTCGCTTCCTCTTCAGCGCCTTCTCGGTCTCGAGCTTGAGTGCAGTGCCCTGGCCGGGGATCATGATGTGGCCGCAAGCACCGCAGACGTGCTGCCGTCGAACGTCGTTTTGTTCAATGTCGTTGAGAAACATTAGCTCGTTGTGGTGGTTCATGAGGTAGGCCGAAGTCTCGGGGGCAGATGTCCTGAGGAGGTGAGCCGCATCGTTGAGGTAGTTCAGATGCGCCGGCAGAGTTGAAGATTCCATGATGTTTCTCCCAACTTGACGGAGCGTGGTCAGATCCAAGAATGAAGGGAACAACGGTGAAAGAGCAGAAGCCGGACAATGGAGGTGTCTTTGCTTCGTTGGCGACGCCTGACCCACTTGTCGCTAGCGGACCTCAGGGTGCCCAACAGGGGTCTAAGCCGTTGTAGCCCCTGTAACGTCGTCTGAAATCACCAAAGAGTTGCAAGAGTAGGATTTTTTGGTTGAGTTCGTGAGCTGCACTCTGCACGTTGCCAAAGACGACGTTTGAGCTCGAGGGGGTCCTGGTGACATTTTCTCAAGTCTACCTGACCTACAAGTAAGCGAACGATGGCAGCCCCCAATGGCAAGCCGAGGGGCAAGAAGCCGAAGCCCGAAAACCCAATATCGGCAGCAACCCGAGCTTGGCTTCTCTCACTCCCCCCGCAAGCCCAGCCATGGCGAACCTCTGATGAACTGGACACTCTTCTTAACCAACAAACACCGAAACGGTTCGCCATTTACGAGCCTATGCTTCTCCTCCCCAGCGGGAGCTTCGATAAGGGCCTTTGGCGCACTCTCCTTGGCCACCCCGACATCACTGACGACAAGATTCACCAGCTATGGGATGCCATCCTGCGGGACGTCTCAAACACGGGCTCGAGCATGCTCACTCACCTCGCCATCAATGAAGGAATCCCCCTCCAGACGGGCGCGAAGACGGACGACGGGATCGCCGTCGAAAAGGGCGAGAACATCCTCCGGACCCCCAGCGGCCTCAAGATCCTGCACGGCGACTTTGGCCCTCCCATCAATCCAGCCAAGCCCTCGTCTGAGGACTTTGAGACGGCCTTTTGGGTGTCAACCAAACAGAACGGCATCTATCAGACATGGGCCCCGCGCTGGACCATGTTCAGCCGGGGAAACATCAAGGAAAAGACGCGCCTCCTCGAGTTTCACAGCCACGCAGTCCCCGAGGCCATGTCTCATCGCCGTCGCACCGCGTCTTCGCTCAAGAAGCATTGGGCGGTGGATTTGTACGCGGGCATCGGCTACTTCACCTTCTCGTACGCCAAGCTCGGCCTGAGGGTCCTCTGCTGGGAGCTGAACCCGTGGAGCGTCGAGGCCCTGCGCCGCGGTGCCGTCGCCAACGGTTGGCGGGTCAGGGTTGTCCAGGGTGCCGACCTCGAGCTACCCGCCGCCCAACTCCTCACGGGCGACGAGCAGATCGTCGTTTTCCTCCAAGACAACCAGAAAGCTGCAGACAGGATAGCAGACATCCGGGCCTCGGGTACTCCGGTCGATATCCTACACGTCAATGGCGGGCTGCTCCCGACCAGCGAGCCCACGTGGCGGCCGGCGTGGGACATGACAGCCACATCCCCTGAAGGCTGCTGGCTGCATCTCCACGAAAATGTCGGCATTCATGACATCGAACCGAGACGCGCAAACATTCAAAGCCTGTACGACGGCTGGGCGGCAGCGACGGAGAGCGGCCGAGCCGCCATGGTCGAGCATGTCGAATTAGTCAAGACGTACGCGCCCGACGTCTGGCATTGCGTCTTTGATGTACATATTACAATATCTAATAAGGTTACATAACCGTCGTGTGAATCGCTCATCTCTCGTTCCCGTCAACGTTGTCGGCCTGTACCGCCTGCTACCTCATCCTTCCTTGTGGGGGGGGGTTGAGCGGATCGAGCGCTATGACCGCCGAAACTTTTGCGGGATGTTGCCCTCGACAACGGCCATCTGGTCGAGTTGCTCTAACCTCTCCTGCTCGTCCTCCATCTCCTCGTGCTTCTTGAAGTGCTCAATGTCCTCGGGGTGCGTCAGATCTTCGAGCTTGGTGTTCTCGTCGTGGTACCTGGTGTCACTCCCGTCAGCTTCTCCCTCTACTCTACCGGGGATGGACGAGGCACTCACTTCTCCCAATGGTGAATCTCGTACTCGTACTCGTCGTCGCCGTGGTGACCCGGGCCGACGCCCATATCCGGCAGCGTCTTGCCGCTGTGGATGAAGTCGTCCCACTCGGAGCGGGTGACGGTGCCGTCCTGGTTGGCGTCCAACAGTTTCATGATGTCATGGAGGATTTCGAAGCGCTTCTCCTCCGAGATGTGGCGGTTCGACTCGTCAAAGAGGCCGTATGTGCGCAGGATTTCGTCGCCCTGCCAGAGGCCGTCGCTGTTGTAATCGTGCAGGGTGAAGAAGGATGCAGCATCCCAGCCCTCCATATGGTGCTCCTCTGGCGGAAACGTAACATGTCAGCGCGCGGGTCGACGATTGGAGGGCGGAGGACCCTTGGGGGAGCTTGGTCGGTAACATACCAGCCATGTGCTTGGTCATCCAGTCGGCGTTCTCGTCCACCATGGGCTTCTGGCTGTGGTCGCCGCCGTGGGCGAAGGCGCGGCTGGCGAGCACCAGGGTTGCGAGGTGGATGGTGTGCATGGTCGGATCGCCCACGATGTAGCTATATCAAGTCGTGATGGAGCTTCGGTTTGTTGACGACACGTAGCACGGATGTTAAAACAAAACAAAAAGCGGGACACGCGCGGGTAAAGATACACAATAGGGCTTAGCCACGGATGAGGTAAAACAGAAAGCCGGGTTCGGGTAGATCCACGAACTTGGCAAACACAAAAAAGCTGGGCCGAGAACGAAGAGGAGAGAGAGAGCACAAGCAACGGGCTAAGGAATGGGGGAGGAATGGGGAATGGGGAACATGGAAGTTTGCTTGGTTGGAACAGGTGGCGTCCAAAATGGCCGATTAAGGGGAGTTTGGGGGGACGGCAGATGCATGGATCGGCGACTGACAGGGGCCTAATCAGTTCTGGCCCAGGGTCCGTCGCGTGCCAATTAAGCTTGGGTGGCCGTGGTGCCTTGGGTGACGCAACAAACCCATCTTCAACACCACCTTACTCCTCAGCTCTTTTTTTCTCGCATAGAGACCTATTCATTCCTACATCGATCGATCTCTCAAGCAGCCGCAGGACAGTGGAACAATCTGGAGGAGTCCGTCCGAACAACTGTCATCATCTGCCGACCTCCGGGGACCTAAGAAAGAAACGCCCGCTACGCAACGCGTCCCAGTCGCGTTTTGCGAAAGCTCTTCATCCAACACAGCCCGGGCTTCAAATCCCATACCACCCACCATGAACCGATCCATAGAGCAAACGCTCCTCTCATTGATGCCCACGCATGGCTCAACTTTACCGCCGTCCTTGGTAGAACTTGCGGGGTCCCTCCTGGCACAGTCGAGGCACCGGGCGAGCACACTCAAAGCAGACGAAGAAGTTGGGCGGTTATACGCTTGTGCACACATCGCCTGCGATAGGTAGGTCCCCGGAATGCGATCCGTGCTTCAATACCTTGATACTGATGCCCAAAAGACTCAAGATCACACTGGACCTCCCCCCGATCGAGCCACGGCCCCCAATCCCTCCCCGCATCTACAAGCGTCTCTACAGCCACCTCGACAACATCCTCCCCAACGCCGCTCTGAACCGCACACCAGGCAAGAACGGCACCCCGCGGCACAGACAAAGGCACGGGATCGACTCACCCGTCAGGACGCCACAACGCCCAACACCCACAAAGGAGCGGTCCCTCGCGCAATTCCGTTCCGGCAACCCCGCAAGCGGGCCGAACACGCCGACAAAGTCGACCGGCAAGGCCGTCTATCCCTCCGACAAGTCCGGCCTCCACTTCTGGATCCAGCCGACCATCCGCTTCCTCTGCAAGGAGACGGGTCAGCGGCAGCTGGGGCCAACGATGCTGGCCGGCATGGAGTACATTGTCGTTCCCGGCGGGCGGAGAACGCGCGACGCGTGGGTGAGGGCAAACCTGGCCGCTCTATGCGGGGCTGTATTCTTCTTCGTCACGCAGCAGGTCAAGACGCTCAAGACGGGGGAGGAGGTCGGCAGCGAGGCGTACAAGCCCGAACGGGATCGCATCCTCGATCTCCTCGCCAAGGCGAGAGCATCGGTGGGCTCGAGGGGAATGGACGAGGACGAGGCGTGGGAGGGTTGGGCGCCGGTCACGGCCAAGGAGTTTGATGACGCGGTGCAGCAAGTCACGGATCGCGGGTGGCTCGAGGCCGACTGGTATCTCAGTCTCAGCGACATTATCGAGGCGGGCGACGTGATTGCCGACAGCCACCGGCGGGCTGAGGGCCCCTACAGGGCGCCTGTGCGCGGGGCGGACAGCATGTTTCAAGATCGGTACGACTTTCTGAGTGAGAAGAAGCGCCAGGAGTACATGATATGGAAGGAAGGCATCCTCAGACGCATCGAGTCGCTGGAGAAGGAAGGCGGGGAGGCCATGGAGGTTGACGTCTAAGTGGGCCAGGAGGAGGTGGTATCATAAAACCTGCCTCGGCCACCGGGAGGGAGCTCGCTTCTGATGTCGTTGCGGAAGCACCTGTGCATGTCGGAAGGATCCGGCGCCGGGCGGTACCGGCTGAGCCGCATACGCTCCACCTCCACGGTAACTAGGTACCGAAAAACAATACCGGATGGTATGGTCGCTTATCAGAGTCCTCGGATCATTAGAGGATTCTGCAGGATTCTGCCCCCTGTACCTCGGCATATCATAAGGTCGCAAACACCCGACAGTCAGTCCCTTGGTCCGTTCTTGGCTTCTCACAATGAAGATGACAAATGAAATGAAGATGATGGAAAATATAAATAAAATGAGAGGGGGGGGAAGTCCATTCATTCCACTGTTTGCATTCGGGCCAACTCGTGGATAGCCCCTCAATGACGCTCATACGAGTTCGAACAAACCCCCACCACACGAGAGAGGCCCGACTCACCGGTAGAAAGGCTGGCCCAGTCGACTGTATCATTGGGGAGTGAGGACACCCACCCCCGAGTTACTCGTCTCTTGTATCCCTCATTCGAATGTGGTATGTACAGCATTGAACAAACAGGCTTCTTCTCTTCCCCTCTTCCCCCCTCCCACCCCTGGGCAACTCGCACGCCGCCCCCATCTTCCCAAGTTTCATCGTCTCGTAATATAGTATTTGTCCAAACGTGCTCTGCCAAAATGCCGCAAGAGCCTGAAATCGTCGTTCTCCCCAAAGACCCCCTTTAGCCAAAGACCCCGCCAACGCCGTGCCGTGATGATGATGATGATGATGACGCCGTCCCGCCTGCCGAATAAGCACGCGATACAAGAGCCGACGCGCAGGTCCGTGGGTGAACCGTAAAAAAGACCACCCGCCAAGGGTATGATTTCGTCGATGCGCCTGTTCCAGGTCTAGACAGAGGATACCCGAGCTTTCCGTTCCCGACGCTCTTTTTCCCGCTTTCCCCCCCTTCGCTCCGTTAGCTGTCGTGTTCAACGCTGACGTCAGCGTCCCATTAGTTTGTGCTCGTTGTGGCTATAGCTTCGCAGGTCCAACGCTGGAACTGGGCGCTGGGATGTTAGCAGCCGGATTCGACTCGCGCCGTTCCAGGGTAGATCGCCGGCCGTCGTATGCAGCCGGTCTCATACCCCGCAGCCCAGAGCCGAGATTCCCGCCATTCCGTTCATATAATTACTCCGCACGATTTCGGAGGCCTTCATTCGATCAACGGCTTTTTCTGCCCTCCTACCAAACACAGGCCTAGCGTCTTCATTGACTCTCGGTCATTCGCCAAGACGATCGAGCGGGCAGGGAGCATGGGGTTGTTCGGGTCGACCTGTGAGGCATCCTTGGCAGCTTGTTCGATGGCGTCCATTTCCTCTTTACATGCCTGCTGGTCCAGCGGGCAGATGACGAGCGGTTGTCGAACTACCAAGTCTTTGGTAGAACCTAGTTGCGCCTGCAGATATCGTGAGCAAAAAAAAAAAAAAAAAAGAGAAGAAAAAGAGGAAAAAGGCATGGTGGATGAGAGGGGGCAATCGGGCCAGCTCACCTTGACCGTCAGGTAGAATTCAATCTTGTATAATGTTGAGCTCGTGGTGAAGGATGTCACTTGGTAGAGGGGAAACGCGGGCTTTCCTCTTCGGATGATGCCATCGGGGTCGCGCAGGTCCTTGGAGGGGAAGACCAAGCCGACATTGGTGGCATAGCCTGCCTCTGGCATTCTTGTGTTCACCAGCTGTATGTTCTTTGCGACCTTGTTGACCTTTTTCGTCGGCTCGTCGCCTTCGGGGTTGTAGGTAATCTCCTCCTCGATAGTGACGGTGATCTTCTGAATGGTGACCTTCAAAGCCTTCTTCATCCAGTCGGGGTTCGGTACCAGTTTGATGTAGACTGTTATTGGGTCGAGGGGTCCATAACTCCATTTGGGAACCGAGATGCCCAGGGTGACGACGCTCGCGTCGCTGACTTGGCGCGATTCGGGTTTGTTGTACATGCCGAAGGTCGACAAGGTGTCGTAGCGTTGCAAGGGTATGGGGAAGGAGTATTTGTTCTGGAGGGTGTGGCCTTGCTGGACGGTGACTACAAGCTCGTAGTACGTCTCAGCGGTCCGGCTGGGGAGTTGAAGCGATGCGGGGGGTATTCGTCGGTTCGTCTCCTCGCCGCCTCTTCCAAAGGGGATAAAAAGGACAAAAGGCAGATCCATGGCAATGACGCTCTCGGCCTCCTTGCCGGACTGGCATCGGAACAGCAGAAGCTCTTTACCGACCACGTCGGTGGTCTCTCTTCTCGGTGTGCCCAGGTGTCGTTTCGCGACGTTCTCGGCGGCGGGGTGGATGGTTTCTCGTCGCTGCAGACAAATGCGCACCAGCGAAACGGCGACGGGCATGGAATAGCCCTGTGACGGGCGGATCTCGACTTTGCCTTCGATTCGGGGCTGGATTACGGGTGAGAGAAGCATGTCAGCAGGGTTGCGCAAAGCGTACGTAGGCAAGACTCCAGCCTCCCCGACGTCATCACACCACAGAGGAAGCACACATACCAGGGTTGCAGAGATGCCCGGGTAGCCGACGAGAAAGCTACTGTTGGGGGGACCAGAAACCCTCACGAAGGCGGCCATGCTGGCTGAGTCGCCAGGGATGCGATAGACAGTCGCTTGTGGGGGTGAGAGCGGTAAAGGCGTTGGACAGAAGATGAAGATGAGGTTCTCATGTGTGTGGGTGGGCGGCAGTCGTGCGTCTTAGGCGCTGCGCGCGTTGCCGCCTTGTGGGTGTGGGGTCGAGACAGTTGCGTCCAAGCTGTCGGAGGCGTGCAGCAGGGGCAGCAGCAGCAGCAGCAGCAGCAAGAAGAGCAGAGCGCAAGGCCCAGCGGCGGCATTACATGAACCAGATCACAATCGGCCGGGAGCCTGTTTGGCGTCGTCAGGGCGCTATGGGAGAGGGTTAGTGCACAGACCGGCGTCGAGATGAGCGTTGATGGGACGTTGGCGCGCAAAGGTCGAAGGGGGGGGTTGGAGAAGCAGCGCCGTACGGCGGAGTATAGAGACGTGATGGAAGGGCGGGCGAGCGATTGTGGTAGTGTGGGCGGGCGGGGTGGCAATTAGAAGAAGAATAAGAGAAGGAGAAGAAGAGTCGAGAAGGTTGACGAGCAGGTGGAACAGGAACCTCTCTCGGTCTGGGGGCCCAGGAAAATCGTGGAAAGCTGGGTAACTCAGCAAGGCGAACCTAGAAATCAGGGTACCTCAGCTCTGAGTGGGTACAATCCGGGCTGATGCAGCTTATTCACCGATCCCCCTCAAGGTGTATCCGTAAGAATAAGCAGTAATTAGTAGCAGGCTCGCTCGTCAGCAAGACAATGCCAGAGAAGCTCTGGAGAAGGATGTGTGTGTGTGTGTGAATATGAGGGGGGCTGATGGTGGCAGGTAATAGCGTGCGGTTGGGTTGGGCTGTATCCGTACCTTGGATACCTAGAGGATAGAGGGAGGGATGATGGTATGGTAGGTACGTGTGGGCGTGGAGCTTGTTGGTGGCGGCGGTGGAGGAAAACTGCCCAGCAAGGAAGGGAAGGGAATTATGCGGGTGGGTTGGTGTAGCATGTGCACACGTCCCGTCCCTTGGCCGGTCTCTGCAGCTTGTTTTATCCTTTCCGTCCTTGTTTTTTTTTCTTTGCCGACCGGCTCTTGGTCCGAGTGAAACGGTTTCTTGGGCGTAGATTCGGCTTCTCACGTGCAGAAAACGAGATGAGATATTGTACCCATGTCGAGGCTGCTACTGCTGCTGCTCTTGCTCTTGGAACCTGTCGACCACAGGCGGTACCCGTCTACATAGTAGGCTTTCTCTGAATGACGGTTATTTTGCTCCTGTAGGATGGACTCGCTTCGCACTCGGGTGTGTTGATGTTGGCAATGATTGGATCACTCGCTGCTCAGCCGCTGAGACAGATGAGAGGATCAGTATAAGGTGAGAGAGAGAGAGAGAGAGAGAGAGGAGCATGCATAGCACCTACAGCCTTTACCCTTAAGCCACAATGTAGTTTTTGGGGGGGGGGCGATTGGCGGTCGTCGTGATGGCTGGTGTTTTGTTTTTGGAGGTGTTGTTGGTTGCCCGTACACCAGCAGGTTTTGCCAACAACATTGCACCAAACAATGAAGCTTTCTGGATCGTCTACCTAATCGCTTCGACCCGGTTTCGCGGCCGTGACTGACCAGGAAGAGGTGCCGAGATTCGTGAGGGGGATTTGGAAAGGAACGGGTCAGGACGGGGGTCCGGACCAGGGAGCAAAGCAAATGCTGGGACGATGGACGCCTGCGGGGAAAGCCTCTAACGCCATTCTACGGATACAGCAGGTAGAGAGAGTTCTGTTAGGGTGGAAGTGCACCATTACACCACCACAATTGCCGTGCTTGCTGCCACTTCAGAACATGGATATCATGGATGGGGAAATTGCAACCGATAAAATCACCGATAAAATACACAATACGGTGGTGGTATGAGTCAGGAACCATCAGACGGGGCCATGGTCTACAGACACGGATACCCGGTTTAGGAACTTTCCATTGCGGGCCTTGGTCATTCATCATCATCATCATCATCATCACCATACCTTTCTCACAAGGGATACCCAATCCATTCGTCGCGTCCATTCGTACCAACGCGGAATGTTACGGGGGCAAGTCTCCCGAGCATCCTAGCTTACAACAGCGTGCCTTTGACAGCCGCTCATGACTTCAACCCTGTGGTCCCTAGACGCCAGCATACGCTGCTGCTAGCCTGCACAACAGCCCTGGGACAACCAGAGCCAAGGGGGCGGGCAACCGGTCGGTGTAGCAACTCGGGAGTGGAGACGGAGAATGCACGAGCCACCGGGGCCGAACCTACGTACAGGTAGTAGGTACCTGTAGGTATACCCAATCGTCACGTGCTAGCTACACTGTCAAGCAGCAGCACGAGCGCCAAAAGTGGTCCCTTATCGCCGGCCGATTACCTCATCCGCCTATCCCCCTAGAGACGTCTTAACTGCGTTATGTCCTCCATCGTGCATACAATATCTGCTCAAGCTATCGAACGAATGTACAGAGTGGGCACAAGGAATATCGCCATGATGGCGCCACCAAAGCTCTGGCTGCCCAATCAGGCAAGCATTTTGCTATGGCCTTAACTCCGGCGCTCCGTTCAATGGCGTCACACAGTTCATGGCTACCGGCAGTATGGAGCAGGAGTGCGGTTCTTGCGGCCGCTCTCGTTCTGATATAAAACTCCATGGTTCACCGACACCAACGAGATGATGAAATTCCAACAGCATGCCGCCTTCCTCTGTCCTCTGCTTGAAAAACAAAACACCATACCAGCATTCGCATCCATCTACCGATTCGCCTCCATCATCAAACCCTCCTCCCACAGCCACCGCCACTCCACCTTCACCACTATGTCTCGTCTGGCCCCCTACTATGAACAGCACAGAAAAACCACCGGCCCCGGGGACTCCCGCCCCACGGCCATTCGGATCATTGAAGACCAAGGCCTCGTCGGGAAGTGGGCCGGCAAGGTAGTCATCGTCACGGGCTGCTCCCCTGGCGGCCTCGGCCCCGAGACCGCCAGGGCCCTCCACGTCGCCGGCGCCGACGTCTACATCACCGCCCGCGACGCCGCCAAGGGCGACCGAGTTGCCAAAGACATCCTCTCCGACGGCAAGCCCGGAAAGGTCCAAGTCATCGAGCTGGATCTCGGCTCCCTGGAAAGCGTCAGACGGGGCGCAAACGACTTCCTGAGCAAGTCCGACAAGCTGAATGTGCTCATAAACAACGCCGGTAAGGCTAGACTCGGTCTGAGTAACACCGTTGAGAGGGGTTCTAATTCTGTCGCCAGGTGTCATGGCCTGCCCCCAGGGAAAGACCGTCGACGGGCTCGAAACCCAGTTCGGGACCAATCACCTCGGTAAGCGTGACGAGCCCTTGCGCCGACTCAATGTCCACTAACTAACACTGAAAACAAAAGGCCACTTCCTTCTCTTCCAGCTCCTGAAGCCGGCGCTCTTGGCCTCCTCGACCCCCGAATTCAACTCCCGCGTCGTCTCCGTCTCATCTCTGGGCCACCGCCAGGGCCGGATCCAATTCGAGGACTTCAACTTCGAGGGCGCCGTCGAGTACCACCCCTGGGCGGCCTACTCCCAGTCCAAGCTCGCCAACATCCTGTTCGCCAACGAGCTCGACCGCCGCTACGGCCCATTGGGCCTTCACGCCCTGAGCCTCCACCCGGGCGGCATCATGACGGAGCTTCAGAGACACCCGGCCGGGCGCATGGACGAGATTATTGAGGATCCCGAGATCGCCCGGGTGATGAAGACGCCCGAGCAGGGCGCCGCGACCTCCGTCTGGGCCGCCGTCGCCGCCGAGCTGGAGGGCAAGGGTGGCAAGTACCTCGAAGACGTCGCCGAGGCCGAGGAGGCCACGCCCGAGGGCTTTATAGCCCGCCCTGGCTACGCGCCTTCCGCCTACGACCCCCCGACCGAGAAGAGGCTGTGGGCCGAGAGCCTGAAGCTGGTCGGGCTCGAGGACGATGCGTGATTGGGGGTGCACGAAATGGCGGCAGTGGGCGGTTGGCATGAACCCCTTTTTTTCTGTAGGATTAATAGACTGTTGGTTTCTTGAACCTGCTTCTCTGCGCTGGCCGGGGGGGGGGGGACGTTGCCGGCGGCTGTGACCCAAAATGCCTCGAAATCAGTTGAAGGGGCGGGAAGGGCTCTAAACTTCAAAGACTGGACGGAATGCACTGCCGATGAGAAAGATGCGTGGTTCAATGGCCTCTTCTCAAAGCTGGGCTCCCGAGTCTTTCCAAATCGGGTCTCAGCACCGTCTCGTTGCGGTTAACAGCTCGCTCAAGCCAGAATTCGTTGGGGGTTCTCTTGGCTAAATACAAGAGTCAATCATCTGCTTGATTCCATCACATAAGTCGTTTCATTCCCACTTTTATCTTCCAGTCTATAGGCTCATTTCCCGTCTTCTAGTGCCGTTTTTTTTCTTCTTCTACACACGCACACACACACACACACACACACACACACACAGACCCAACTCACTTGGAGCACTGGCCCACAAACTCGACAATCTCGCTGTTGAACCTCTCGGGCTGCTCGTAAAACAGCCAGTGCCCGGACTCGAACACGGACGCCTTGGCCAGGCCGGGCCTGGCCTTCTCCACGCGCCTGACCGTCTCGAGCATGCCCTCGAGGGGGAAGCACCCGGACCGGCGGCCGGCCATGACGAGCGTCGGCACGCTGATGGCCTCGATGGCCTCGCGGTGGTCGTACCGCGTGTGGTCCGCCAGCAGCCTCGCCAGCCACGCCGGGTCGCACAGCGCGCTGATGCCCGTGAAGAAGGGCTCGTCCTGCCGCCTCTTCTCGTCGGGTTACTGAGACAGCCCGTCGGGGTCAGTAAGTGTCAACGCCTTCGCTAAGTTACACAGAACGCCGTCTTGCACCCCAAACCGGGACCTACGATCTTTGCTCTGTCACGGCGGCACACTCTCAAACACACCACGGCGCTATACCATCTCGAGAGAGCGATTGCTTAGCCGGGTCTACGGGCGGGACCCTCCTGACCTTGGGAGGTAGTCTTGCAATCATTGACACCGAACATACAATGTGGGGCGTTCCGCCTTCACATAAGTACCAATATATGCACCTAGCTGGAAATAAAACTACAATACGGAAACGCAATGCCATTTTTATTGTGTTACACCGCGACGGGCCCCCTAGTTCTAGACGGGTCTGGTACGAACATCAGTAATGGTTACGGAGATTGAATACTATTACAGTCCATGCACCTGAGCGGGTTTTCATGGGCGATCGGGATCGAAACTTTTGTCTTGCCATCCACATCGACTAGGAAGAATCGTGCGCCTGGTCCTCGTTTTAACTGGAAGTAGTCGCTCGAGCCGCTGAAGCCGTGCATGAGGAGGACGCACTGCGTTGCCGAGGCGGCGCCCGAGAGGGGCAGGGAGGACTGGAAGGCGAGCTTGCAGCCGTCGTTGGCGTCGCAGTGAGCGTGGTGCATGCCCGAGGTCGCCATTTTGATTTGTTATATATTTATTTCTGATTTTGTTTTTAGTTTTCGGCGGGAGGGGGCGGAGGGGGTTTCTTGTTGGAATTGAGGGACAGGATGAGATGTGTGAATTAAGGGGGGTTTCCTTTGTTCGGGGTTGAGTGGACGGCGGGTACATCAACGTCGGGGGGTTGTTTCCTGTTGGTGGGGCCGCTGTGGGTTACCGGGGGGGAGGGGGGAGGGGCACTCGGCGGCCCGAGACAGTGCCGGCAATCCCGCCCTGCCGCCGATAGCATCGTGTTTTGACTGGCGGATTCCGTAACAATGGACGGCGTTGCTGGAATCGATGCCATACGGCAAGTGGTGTTTTTTTAGATGGGGATTAACAATGCAGGAGTGGACTGTGGGTATCTCGCAATCACTATACAGTTCACATCCTGGAGTATATGAGAAAAAGCAATGATATACACATATATAGTTATATATAAAAGAAACAAGATGTCCCCTTTCCAGATGTTCGATAACCAAGCTCAGCCCTCAGCTAAACCTAATCGAGGCTACAACAGCCGAATCCACACGGCTCTCTTCAAGTATGTACACGCACCAAGCTGGCCATTGGGTTACGGGGCTCTAGCAGAATCCTTTTTTTTTTTTTTCAGGCAGCAGCAGCAATAAACATTTTCCAATACAAGCGACGTAGTAGGAGTCGTCTAAAGCGGATCCGGTGCCGGGAGCAGCAGTAGGAGTGCTGCGATTAGGACGGGGGGCCGCCGGGGCCACCGGGGAAGCCGCCGCCGTTGCTCTGGTCGACACCGCCGCCCTCGTAGTAGTGAGCGGCGGCGCTGACATCGTCGTTGTGGTCGGCGGTGGTGTTGATGCCGATGGTGATCCACATGAGGAGGCCGTCGTTGAGGTCCTCGCCGAGCCTGACGTACTTGAGGAAGGGGTCGTACTCGGCCGTGGCCTCGTCCGCGGCGATGCCGTCCTCGAGGTTGGTCGTGAGGGCCTGGGTGTTGGTGTTGTAGGGGGCCAGGGCCTCGACCTCGGAGATGATGCCCTGGTCGAAGAAGAGCTGGCCGATGTTGCGCGCGGTGCCGCCCTCCAAGGTGCCGTTGGGGAGGATCTCGGCGCCGTCGGTGGACATGATGTGGAAGTGCGTGGTGCGGCCGACGTAGTGGCCGGGGAAGATGGTGTCGAACTGCACGACGCCGTCGGCGTCGGTCTGCTGGACGGCGCGGCCGAAGGTCGTGTTGAGGCCGCCCTGGCCGGCGGCCGCGACGCCCGAGTATACGCCGGTGGCGTTGCAGGCCCAGAGGTCGATGAGCTGCTCCGGGACGGCCGTGCAGGACGCCACGTCGATGAACTGGATGTCCAGATGGACGGGCACGCCGGGCTGGTCGTCGGTGGCGTCGGTGCGGATGAGCTCGCCCTCGACGTAGTACGGGCCGATGATGGACTCGGGAACGAGGGTGCAGGTGACGTCGGAGCCGAATATGTCCTCGATGGCGGTGTCGAGGGTGAATCCCTCGGTGGACTCGTGGTCGATGGCGGCCCAGGCCTCGAGGTCGGCCTTGTCGCGCTTCCGGTGCATCTTCTGGCCGCCGAGGCCACGCTTGTCGCGCAGCTGCTGGGCGGTCGCGGCGCGGCGCTCGAGGGCGCGCTGCTTGAGGGCCAGGGCGGCGGGGGAGCCGGAGCAGGCGTCGAGGGCGCGCTTGCCGTGAACTGTCACCAGGTCGCGGAGTGCCAGCTCGGCGGCGATCTCTTCGGGGGAGTGGTTGCCGTGAGCGGCGACGGACCCCAGGAGGGGGGAGATGGCCAAGACCGCCGCGAGAACGGAGCGGAGCGTCATGATGAGGTTGAAGGATGAACGGCGGGAAAAATGCTCACAAGTGAAGAAAACAGCCAAGGTCTGTAACGGCCTACGGAAGACTCGAGACTGAAGGAGAGCAAGGATGAAGAGCTTGGTGAGATACGAGGTGGATTCGCCGTCTTGGAGGAAAACCTGCTTCCTTCTCATAACACTCAGTCTTGGCGTTTTCGTGATCCATGGCATTCTCTTTGCCTTCCCCGTACTGTTCACGACGACGTCTTGGCGTGACAGCCGTTGCAGTGTTCCGCCCCTCGATGAGTCCCCCAGAGCAGCTCGGAGGAAGATCGAGCACGAGGCACGCAAGAAGCAACAACATGCCAGACCAAGCCAAGACGCCTAAATCCCCCACACTTTCGGGAAAGGGGGCGTTTCGCGAGACACCGCCGTCATCTTCCCCCAATGTTGTTTCCACCGATGCATGGGAGGTGCGGTGAAGCAGTGGCACGCTCTAGCAGACGGGAGGATTGTGGGAAGGGATCCTGGCAGTCGGACCGGACCGGTGGCTGATTGGGAGGGATCTGCGTCCCCCCCCCCCCCCCGCGTGCTGCAGGAGAGCGACCCGAAAGAAGGGCATTGTCTACGCTCCCGATGCGGCTCTCAGCTGCCGTCCAATGGAGACGGACGCGATTAAAATCGCGGCACATGGCGCCGTTCAGATCCGCGCAATGCGATTTGTGGTCATGAGTACGGAGTATAGCATCGGGTTATATGTGTGGGTCCAGCCCCGGTACGTGGAGACGAGCGGTGATTTAATCTGAATGTAGGGCGCTTCGGGATGTGGGCGGACGGACGTGTCGACTTGTAGGAGGCTGACGACGAGTGGAAGAGGAAATGAGGAAACGATGCTACATTACGCGGCCATTCCCCGTGCCAAGAGGCCGCTTGGCCCAACATGTCAAGATTTGTCTGGAATCCAATTTACTTCGTTTTATGTTGGGGGGCGGGGGCTGGTTGGAGAGGAGAAGAGATCTACCTAGGTAACATCAGATTCGTCCAGTTGCGGTGCCTGCTGGCCTTGCCTGCTGAGAAGCCAACGAGAGTCTCCGTCACGCACGACATGCAGAGTTTGCTAGATTGGTTTATGCTGGATCTCTCAGGCTACGGTCGACTCTAGAAGCTTGACGTTGTAACATGTTGGGCCGCATCATAGGCCAACGAAAGCAAGAGTGAACATAACGAAGCTGCCTTGTCTGGCGGCGCAGCTACGTTGCTATACGCGTATTGTTGGTCAGATAAAGGTAGCTGAGGAAACCGGCGGAAACGCGATATGGTTGTTTGCTTCTCCACCAGAGAGGCGCCGGAACATGGATTCGAAGATGGAATGTGGTAGCGGCATCCAGATTTGTTCAAGCTCGCCCAGTGGAGATCCCTGATAAAGTGCTGAGTGCAGATCAACAGGGCCAACGCAACCATGCTCCTCCTCCTCCTCCTCCTCGCGGCCTGGCCCGCCCAATGACCTTTCAGTTGCTTCGTCGAAAGTCCACCCTGGGCACCACCAAAGGGCCACGCACCCGCCGGATCCTATCCTAACCTCGTTCCAATCTCTGTGAGACCAGCCCCATGGTCCATGTCATAGCCTCGGCCGCGTGGCGTCTTACGTAGCCGTCGCATGCTCTATGCGGGCACGACGCCTTCAAAAGTTCCCTCTGGAGATATGACGTATTCAAACATATGCCTGTTAATAACATGAGTACACACCCCAACCCGCTTCGAAGACGACGCAAATAGAAAAAGAAGAAAAAAAAAGAAAGAAAGACATGGTCGAAAGTCGCTTCACGCTCTTCAGGCCAGCTTTCCAAGCACGTACGGGTGTCCCGCGCTCAAGCCGCCGTCCACGGCCCAGGCCTGGCCGTTGACGTAGCTGCTCTCGTCGCTGCCGAGGAAGAGGGCGACGCGGGCGATCTCGTCGGCGTGGCCGCCGCGCTTCAACGGGTTGACCTGGCCAATCTTGCTCTGGGTGCCTCGGGCGCGGGCCGTGTCGTACATGAGCGACGTCATGCCCGTCTCGATGAGGCCCGGGCAGATGGCGTTGACGCGGACGTTGGAGCCGGCGGCCTGGTAGGCGCAGGTCTGCGCGATGGAGATGACGGCGGCCTTTGCGGCAGAGTAGGGGGTCGTGCCGGCGTTGGACCGGAGGCCGGCGACGGAGGCGGTGAGGATGATGCTGCCGCCGGGGGTCTTCTTCTCGGTCGACGTCTTGGCCATGGCGGGGGCCGAATGCTTGGCGGCAAGGAAGACGCTGGGAGCGGGTTCAGTATATAAGACGCGGCCGCATGAGATGTGGCAGTATTTGTGTGTGTGTGTGTGTGTGTGTGTGAGTGTGTATATATAAATACCAATTACTCACCTCAAGACGTTAGTTCGCATGTTCTGCATAAAGTCCTCCTCGCCAATGTCGGTAAAGACGTTGTGCGGCCCGGTGATGCCGGCGTTGGCGAAAAAGACATCTAGCCTGCCGTAAGTGGTGATGGCGTGAGAAACGACTTCCTTGACGGCGGTCTCGTCGGCGGCGTCGAACTGGCGGGTGTGCACGTCGACCTTGGGATACAGCTTGTTGAGCTCGCTCTTGTGCGGCTCGAGGTTGTCATTGGCGTAGTCGCAAATGTAGATTGCCCGGGCGCCGTTCTCGGCAAATTGGTGGGCCGAGGCGCGACCAATGCCCATGAGCGAGTTTGCGCCTGGTTTCCAAGTGTCAGACGACACTTTTGACAGCGGCGCGTCCTTGGCGTGTAGCATGCATGTCACAGAGCTTCGGGAGGTTAGACTGACCCGTGATGATGATGACCTTGCCCGGGACCCGGGGTGCCGCAGAGGGACCGGCGATCTTGAGGGGAGGAGGAGCATCCAGATGTTTGCCCAGAGCCTGGAGCCTTTGCTGCGCTTTGTCCGACATGATGATGGAGCAGGGGGTAGATGGATTGAACAAGAGGGTGTTATTTTGCGGGTTTCGAGAAGGTGCGTGTGCCAATGCTTGGATATCTGCAAGAAATGGGAACAAATAAAATGCAGGCCAGTGGCGCAGTTGGCTGTTGAAGGTATCAGAAAAGGATGTTGGACGTGAGGTGAGAGAGATGGACATGTACGGAGAAGGTGGTTGGAACACACGAGATGGGTTGGGCCGAGGCTCACCGGGATGGGACGTGGAGGCCCCACCACCTGTCAAACGACGGTCCGCTATTGGTGGTGTTACCCCAGATATCAGCGGGGCACCCGCCCGGAAATGATTCCCCGGCCGGTTCGGAGGCCCAAAGCCCACCGGAAACCCCTCACTGATGATACAGAGTACATTTGTTACCTTTTTCTTATCTTGTCTGCAGCGTCGGCCCATGAAGATCTGTGGTGGCCGAGATACTGTCGCCGTGTTGGTGAACGACAAGGTCCGCGCGTTTCCAACAGCTTGTGGCTGGGCGGAACCCAGCAAGCAACATGTCGGGATTTCCTCTGCAACATGCCGGGGAGGCGTACTATCCTTGCGACCGCCATTGTCCCCATTTACACTCTTCTTTCCAGAAGCAGAAGTTTGAATGAATGACTGGAACTGTCGCTCAATGAATGTTTGTGCTTATTATCAGCGTTGGAAAAGTGCTCATCTACTTGTCCAGCCAAGAGCCCGAGTCAAGACACTGACAGCACTGATGGAATGTCCTATTGGCAGCATATTCGAGCAGCCCCTGGTAGTCCCCGGCTTCTCAATATAATCACCGTGGGAAGTTTGCGCACGAGTTACACAGCCCTGCGCTGGCCAAGCACACCAAGATACACATAGCATGCCGTCGATTGTGCGGGTTCCTGTTCCTGAATGCAGAATTTTGCTGCAGGCTTTACTTTACGCCCGTACATTTCCGTGCCAAGAGCATCGCCGAACCTTGTATGACGGCTGAAAGCATGATTTTGCAGTGCCAACGCGGACATCCATTGGTTCTGAGCCAATGCCCGGCCTTCTAGAAGATGTACACTTTATTCTATCAAGGATAGATTGGTCTTTCTGGAAAGATTACCAATAGCCGATATACGATGTATGAGACCCCCTGGCACATACGAAGGAGATCGAGGCATCCCTTGTTCTGCTTGCGCATACTGCTTCGAGATGAGTGCCATTTGCATCATCTCTACACCGCTGGAGTACAACGCGTACAACCGTCCTCTGATGCCACGTACATCTTCTCCTTTTTCAACGTGTACCCGGGAGGTTCAATGGCATCAATAGCCGATCCAGGCTCATGCAAAGGAGGATGTGCCCAAATTGGCCGACAGCACGATTGCGCTAACCCCCTGGTGGAAGGCATCTCGTAGAAGTCTCACAGTGAGCCGTGTGAGCTCGCCTACTGTCGAAATCCATTGGGTCGCAGCCCTGTGACACCTTGGTACGTGTTCTTCAGTCCCTACCTGACGATCCCGGACAGGTCGTGTCACCTTCGCAGGCTTCACTCGGGTGAAATATGCGGCAAGGCCTGGCCCGTATAGGCTTGGTAAGCTTTTCAACGGACCTTCTCAGCAAAGACCATACTCAAAAAGATCCAGCGTTGAGTCTTTCTTTTTTTTTTCCAGATCCCTCCCCCCCCGAGCGGATGGATCGGATTCCGAAAGCTGTCCCTGTCGCCCTAGGGTTTTCGACCAGTTCGTGCGAAGTAAGGCCGTTCGTGACACGAGGGCTCTGCGGCACAGGTCCAATCACGGATTCTATGATGCCATGCCAAGACCGGTTCTCTCAGGGCTGAATGAGCTGGAAAGGATGACGAGAACATTTTTACGATCGAGGAATCCACGATACGAGCCTGGTGGACGTCGAGCAAGAACAAACACACATCGAGAACTCAGCCCCCCCCCCCCCCCCCTTTTCCTCCTCGGAGATACTCGATGCAGCCCCGTCACACGCAAAGATTCGGAAACTAACCAAGTAAGGATTCTTGGCCACTTTCTGGCCAGCGACCACCTACATGTCTTCTGCTTGTGGCGGACCCACGGCCCTGCCTACGTCAACCTCCATGCCCAAAGCCCCCTCTCTTCATGCTCCTTGTGCCCAGTCGGGTGCGTGCAGTTGACCTCCCAATCTTTCTGCGTGCTGTACAACCAGACCTCCGTACGAGGTCATTTTCGACCGGCAGCGGACAGGCACATCGCGATGCAGCCAATAGTCGCGTGTTCGAATGGATCCTTCATTCCCCTTTGTCGACCTCTCACTGTCACCGAGACGCCTTCCGCGCGTGCCACCGGTGTATGGACGTGGTAATGGTATATAGCGACAACGTGGGCTTCCACTTGAGTTTCCAGCACCTCCTCGAGCCCTGTTTGTGGTTGAAACACGTCGTCAGCCGCTTGGGTGTTTCTACTCTTACCTTGCTACCCTTTTGACAGCAAGACCTTCACTCCAGCCCATATATATATACATATTCACTAGTTTGGCCTCCTGTCTCCCTATTCCCGAAATCCATACTCATTCGACGAAGACGATACCGTATTCGCTGTTACACTCACCAGACCACCTATAGGGCTTCGGACGGCAAGGCAGTCCTGTGGAACGCGGGCAACATGAGCTTGGTGTCGGACACCTGCTATTTGGAACCGGATGACGAAGGAAAGTCATGGGCCAAGGTCGCGAGCAATGTTCCAGATCCCCCAAAGTGTATCGAGACGTGTCGAGCCCGATTTCTTGAGAGTGTAGTACCTGGCTTCGACAAGACGAGGTACCCCGAGGTGTGTAAAGCGCTGTCTAATGGTCAAAAGGCGGCGGAAAGACTATGGGAGGTATATTGCTGCGATTCAGCATCATGCGGAGTCCAGCTGAATGGGAACCTCGGCCAAGATCGTGAGTAGAAGAAGGACGCCACGTCTCGATGAACTTGTTTTGATGGGGTCTTTAGCCAGTGTCAACTTCATCATCAATACCTGTCAAAAGTGAGTCGCCCCTTGAACCCTCCGCACCCACAACGGCTTACGCCATGTATAGCCTTGGCTCCGGCATCATTCAAGACCCGGGTCCGCCGCCAGCCGGATATACCTGCCCCATGTCATCCGTCGGCGAGCCCAGTAATCCGTGCCCGAAACCTTTCATGATGACCGATGCAAGAGGTCCTGTCTCGAGCAATACCAACTCTCTGGCGACACCTACTCCGGACTTTATAACAATCACATCGTCTACGTCAATCGTCACAGGTCATCTCACACAGACCACAACATCGACAATGCAGACCACAGGCGCCATGTCGAATTCCAGTCACTATGAAGAAGATGGACACGCCGTTTTGCCGACGGGTGCCAAGGCGGCCATAGGGGCTGCCTCTGGCATAGCTTTCCTTGCGATCCTGGCCTTTGCCATATGCCTCCTGCGCCGCCGGACACGCAGTCGAGATACGACGATCGAGATCACGCACCAGGACGTACAGGAAGCCAGCCCACCCACTCCCTTGCTGCCGCCTTTGGGCTCGGCACATGGAGCCATCCATGCTCCTCCACTAACGCCGCCGCCACGTCTCCAAGAGCGTAGACTACTTCCAGTCTCTCCCAGCCCGAGCAGACCAAGCATCATCATCACCACTCCCAAAGCACCACTGGGCGCCGTCGTAGCGCAGGGAGGCCCTTTGTCAAAATCCTCAGTCTCCTCCCTGACGTCCAGCAGACACTCGCCTGGGTTTGACCGCTCAACCAAGCCATACTACCGCGTACCCCCGCCGGGCGACCTCGCAGGCGGCCCACAGGCCGGGAAGACGGCAAGCATGAGCAGCGCTACGAGCGGACGCACAGCCACCACAGTATCCAGCATCTCGAGCTCGTTTCCGGCCCTTGCTCCGTTGTCGCCGACGCGCCCTGTCCGTCCCTGCGACAAGCTGCTCCGCATACCAGATCTTGTGTGTCCCGGCCCGCCACCCAACCGATCGCTGCCTTCTCCACCGTCTCGGAGCCCCTCAGGACCTGCGGCTCTGTCCCGGGACCAGCAGCAGCACACGGAGAGTCGCAGCAGTGGCGAGCGCGTACCGCCGCGGCAAGCTGCTCCAGGGGTGATTCCGAGGGAGGAACCGAAGCATGTATACATTTCGACAAAGACTAGTACCCGAGAGTCGTTGGAGAGGGATAGTTGGGGCAGCTGGGGAGCGCGGGGCGGCGGGGCGGGAATCGGGGTGAGTTCGGCACAAAACGAGGATGGAAGAATGGACAGTCCTGTACTGGAAGGTGCGGATCTGGAGAGGATAGGCGGCAGATACTGATGCAGAATCTGTGAATGTGAGGGCTATTTGCAACCGTTTTCATTTCTGTCGCTTGAGGAGTAGATGGACTGGTTAGACGTATGATATCTCACTTGGGTTTACTGGCGGCTCGTCCACGAACACGTTTGTTGTTGGTGATTTCAACGAAATTTCATGACTGGAATTACGGTCCTCTATATCCTGCATATCTTGCGTTCAGACGAGACACAGGAGCAAAACCAAATGATACGTGATCGACAGCTGAGAGGGGGCGAACACAAGGTCTACAGGCTCTAGGCCGGCCTCTACGTAGGAAGACATCAACCATCTAATAGCAGCACTCTTAATATTTTAATTAAATGCTGTTCTGGAACATGATATGTTTGAGGGTGCATGAGTTGCGGTGCTTGTAGGATTGGCCCTTAAAGAAGGTATGAGGTTCGCGCATTTCTTCACGATGCCATCATAATCGACTTACGGAGCCCAGAAGAGCACATACGACCATACCCACTGGAGAGCTCGGGATCCCGTCCGCTCTCCCATACATAAGCCAGTGAGGGCAGGGTTATCTAGAAGAGCAGGATCCCGGCTAACTTATCAGACAAAACGGTGCCGGGTTACGCCGCCGCTGCTTCGACGCTGTACAGTCTGCCGTTTGTAACTACTTCAATTCGCCCACCCGCCCCGACAAAATCATCCTTCTCTCACACCCCCGCCTTCTTCCTCCCCAGACCTTTTAGCATCGCCTTATTGCTATTTTCGCGTTGCCCCCAGTCTCATCATCATGCTTGACGTCCTTCAAGGCGGGGCCATGCGTGAAGGGCGGCCTAACTGTTGGCCTCCTCCAGGTCTCTGCGTCCCCCCCTTCTCTCTCTAAGTCTGCTCATCCTTTACGTCCTATGAGGGCTTTAGAAATGCAACCAGCTGCCCTTTACTGTTGATCTCCTAATCTCACTGTTCTCCTCTGACTTTATTTATCTGCAGTCGCACAGGCCGGCTTTTCACTCCTATATCGTCTTGGCTATAGTAGATCTATCATTTGATTTTAATAATTTATTCGTCTGCAATTTTGAGATTGCTTCATTCTCTACGGTCATCACGAAACTGATTAGCTATATTGCAGGATTCTGACCATTGCCTGAGACTGTCGAGGCAGCTCGCGTACCCGGGAGGGAGCCAGGTCAGCTACGACGGCAAGGTGTTTCGCGCCTATGGCGAAACCATACTCGACGTCAAGCTTTACGTTCTCGAACACGAAGGAATCACAGCGTGGAAACAGGTTCTGAGATATAAGGGCAAGACCTTGGAAAATGGTAATAAACCCCCTCCTCGACGGAGAAATACCGTCTCAAAGAAATTCTCTTCTCATCGAAAACAATCATTAAAGCAAAAATAATTATAATTCACAATTCTCATCTAGACCGTCAAACCATTTCCCGTCAAGCTGCCGCCGTGGCAGTAGCAGCAGCACAATAGGTACTACCATACGCAATAACAGTACTAGCAACATTCGTTCCACAAGCACCGTTAGAACAGTCTCTCAGACCATATCCAAAGTTGACGTTGCGGCAGAGGCAAGACGGATCAGGGGATGTGCATCCCAATGATTCATATTGCGCAAGCATGTTGTTGAAACATGTCTGACCGCAAGTTGGCAGGCTTGTGATGGCGGTTGTGGAAGATGCGGAAGTGGTCTTTGTAGCTGGAGTTGGAGTTGGCGTTCCACCCGTAGCAGTTGCTAGTGCGCTGGCGCAGTACTTGCTTTGGTATGCAATTACTGCGCTCGCATCGGCCACTCCACAGACTGCATTTGAGCAGTCCCGGATGCCATAGCCGAAGTTGACATTGCGGCACAGACATGCCGGACCGGGGGTGGAGCATCCAAGGGATGAGTATGTGTTGATCATATTCAAGAAACATGTTTGCCCGCAGGCTGGGAGAGAGGAGATGGGTGGAAGTGCAGTGCTCGATGGTGTCGACGTTGACGAAGTGAGCGAGACGGACGAGGATGTAATAGCAGTTGTGCGGGAGGTGGTCGATGGGATGCTGATGGGCGGCAGAGGATCCGTCTTGACCTGAGCCTCAAACACGAGCAGCAGCGCCTTGCCGCCGCACGTCTGTTTCGCGTCGCCGGGGCAGGGCACGTTGCACGAGGTTTGGTTTGCGACCCAGTCGCCGCCCACAAAAGAGCCGCACCAGCACTCGGTCCCCGACTTGACGCCGGCGTAGCGGAAGCCCTCGCTCCAGCACGCGGCCTGGCACTTGTCCACAGTGAGGCTGCTGCTGCCGCCAGCCTTGGTCGACTCGGTGGCCAACGTGTGGTCGTCGATGAAGCAGCCCATTGGGTTCCATCCCGTCAGCACGGCCGTGGGCGTCTGAGACTGCGCGGGCACAGTCGTCGTGGTGCTCGCCGTGGTGGTGGTGGTGGTGGTGGTTTTGGGAGGCTCTTCGCTGGCGACCTGGATGCAGTACGAGGTCCAGTCTTGCCAGTTGCTGCAGTCGAGACCGACCGACGGGTTCCAGCGGCTGAATGTCTCGGGGGAGATGGCAAACATGTAATCCCGCACCACGACGCAGCTCTCGCCTTCGTAGTTGTCATACCAGTAGCTGCACGACTTGATGGTGTCGGCCAGCACATTGGCCTGAGGCGTCTCGCCTCGCTTTCCCAGGTGCACTGCCGACGCCCCGGCTTCCCGGGGCATCATGGCAAGCCAGAGGGCTGCCGACGCGAGCGAAGAGAGAATCATGATGCTGAGCTTGCAACTTGGAGGCCAAGTGGAGGAGGGATGGACAAACGAATGATGGTCCGCTATGGGATGAGCGTGAGGTTGACAGGCGCGGACACACGACAACAAGGCGGCGAAGAAGAGGGCCGAAGCACATCCTAATACCAGCCAGATGGTGTCGAGTCACGACGCCATTAGATTAGCCCATGAGTCCACAACCCGAAATAGAACCAGAACCGGCTTCTCCTCTGTCAGTTGTCAGGGGGTCATCATCGGCATGGGTGTGATGGGTGGGATTTCATTGGAAGTCATACGACGTGCTTTAACCATGTAAGTGTCGGATCAATTCCTTGATAAGGCCACAAAAATAAGCTTAGTAGATATCACGTAATGTAACACCCGGTAAAAGCTACCCTAGGGTATGATTACCCCCTCCTAAACCAACAGCAACTGATCCACATCTAAAGACGGATATATAAATATCGTAGTAGTTGGTCGAATTCTTTCGTGTCCCTTTATCTCCTTGCTTCAATCACATTCCATCTACCTTGGCGAATATCCACTCAACCAGGCATCTATTCTTGTCTCGTGCCACTTCGGTCTCTCTAGGTTGACAGACAATTCCAATGGCATCATTCGGTCCTTTTTCCCGGCTGCCTCTCGAGCTGCGCCAACGCATCTGGGAACTGAGCATGGAGCCCCGGCACGTGCTTATTGGAAAATGCGAGTACCTCCATGCGCAATCAAGCCCACCAGCCGTTCTACAGGCCTGCGCGGAATCGAGGTCGCATCTCCGAGGCCATTATACCCAGGAGGCTCGTTGCGGCCGCAGTGCATCATCGGCGTCGCGCGCCATGGTGAACTACGACATCGATACCGTCTGCATGACCGCCTTCGACATTACTATCTGGTCGAGTGCCAAGGATGCACCCACCAAGTACCTGGCGCTCGAGTCCAGGGACTCGGAGGCCTTCTTCTGGAACACTAGTGGTGCCGTGAGGGACATGGCGACTCTCGAGCACCTGGAGATACATCCTACGCCAGGCTCATGGCCGGAAAGGAAAAAGGCGCTCTTGTTGCAGGATTGGATCTCTCAGCTGGAGGTCTGGTACACCCCGTGCCCCCCGGCGCCATTCCGCACAAAGATCATCAGCCCTTGGCCAGACGTCGACATCCCTGAAGTTGGAGCGGATAACTTTGACGAGATATCGCGGGCCTGGGACAGGACGATGGGGTGGGCGTCAGACGGCTCATCCGAGGCTGACGAGCCGTTTCCAGATGCGCCCCCTCATGGTCAGGCAGAGGCTGACCAAGGGACCGGGGTGCAAGCCTTGTGAGCGGTCACCTGTTTGGCCCACACCCTACGGTCTATATTGACGCAGGTACGGATATGAGATACTGGATATGGCAAAATCAGGCCCTACGCTGACCGGTGGATCACCTTGTTACTTTGTTCCATCTCATTTCCCATCTCATTTTATTTCCATCTCATGGTCCAACATCTCTTGTCGTTCCTTGCATCCATAACATGTTCATACTGCCGTTGTAAATGGCCGAAAATCTCAATGTTCAAGAATCGTTACCGAACGGGACAACGGGGACAGTAGAGGTGACGCTGTTGCTCCTTCAGCCTATTTACGCATTCGTTTCTTCATACACTCCTTCATTCGCACCTTCGTTTCCTCGTCGCCACGTTTTCGTTCACAGCAGTCCCTAATCATGCGGTTTCCCGTCTTCATCCTCAGCCTGCTCTGGCTCGTTCCCAGAGCCTTGGGCGCCGGTAGACGAGCAGCATATGAGAAGATCCTCTTCTTCTATGCATACCGAATCGACCAGCTTTTACCGGAGGACCAGCGAACAGTAGGCGTAAAGTGTGCAAAGTGGCCCGCTAGGGAGGAGCTGCCCTGTGAGGACCCGGGCAGCCCTAAGCCCAAATATCTTCACTGCAAACCAAAACAACCGGCCAGGACGGTCTGCACTCTCGGCGAGTTTATCGGGCACATCGATAGCAACAAGGGCAAGAACTATAAGAACCAGCTCTTCGTTGATGGCGTCAAGTGGGACGAAGAAAAGCTCGACTTTGACATGAAGAAAACGGCGGAAAACATTGTCAAGTACGACGCTGCCGATGGTCGCAACCCGCCCTACCGCCTCTTCAAGGACGGCGCTCTCCCTGCGTATCATGGGGACGATATCATCAAGGACGGCGTGGTTCTCGGCAAGAAGAGGGGCTACGACGGGTCGCTGAATTCCATCTTCGATCGGATGGCCTACGTCAAAAGTACGCTCCCCCAAGCGACCTTTGACAGTCCCGACGTCAAGTTCCTCTTTGATCGGGTCGAGGAGAGCCGCATCTCGGTGTTGGCAGCGCGCACGGCCGACCACGACTACTGGATCAAGAAGGACTTGGTGGCCCATATCCCAGGCATTGACGTCAAGACAGCGCCGATGGGCTACCAGGAGTGGGTCGACGGCCAGGACCGAGACATTGAGAAAATCCTGACCCCCGAGACCATCACCGCAAACCAGGCCGCCATCCCCAACGTCGAGGACCAGATGAAACAGGTCCGAGCGGACCGACTGACGGACACGTTTGCCGGCGCGGCCCAAGGCAAGCAGGCGAGGGACCACCAGGTTGTGATGGAATGTTATGAGCAAGGAGGAACGAAGATTGAGAAGGCCGTTTGCATTTGATCGCCCCATCAACCGTGTTCTCCCTGTTGCGTTTTCAATATGCCCCTGAAACTTTCGATATACTTGGTAGATAGCACTCTTGGGCTTAATACGACTCTGTACTTATTTTCTCAGGCATAGATATGACAACTGCAACGAGTCGACGGTAACGATAGTTGGACGGGCCGTCGCTCCGAGCCGCACAGCCGAAAGTGTCGGGATATTCAACTGTTCAATGGTGGAGCCGATCCATGGTCACGTGATTTACCATCACGTGACTCACCCCGGCGGCTCACTTACACCACCACAAATACCCACGGCAGCAACCTCTTCTCTTTTCCATCATCATCTTCACCTAGCTACTAATAGTTAATTAATACTATTATAGCTACCTTAATTATAATCCCTATAATACTAACACTAATTAGTAGTTAACTTTATAGTTACTACTACTATAGATTAGTAAGGATTATTAAAAGAGGCTATAATACTTTACTTACTATAGCAGCTTAGATTAAAGTATTAAAGTGCTACCTAGCCTAAAGATTATTAGTACCTAGGATCTTATAATACCTAGTAAATAACCCTTTAAGCCTTACGTTTACTATATAATAACTACTATTACTACTATTAACTTTATTACTTTTAAAGAAGTTTTTTTTTTATATACTACTTACTTACTAATAACCTTTATAGTATTTAGTATAATTATCTTTTTTTTATACCTAAGTTTCTTTAAGTTCTTTTTTTTTATCTTTTAACCTTTTTTTTTTCTAATTATTAAGATTTTTATCTTATTAAGTTTTTATCTTACTATAGTAGTAATAGCCTATATAAGATTATAAGTAAATAGACTTCTATAAGTTCTTATCTAAATAAGATCTTACTAGTAGGACTAGCTATAAAGTAGTTAAGTAAGAACTACCTAAGTAATTTACTTTTAATATAGTATTTATAAATAAATAGCTTCTACTAACCTTACTTTTATATACTTCTAATATTATATTATTAGCTAGGCGTAGCCTATAGTAATTATAACTTTTTTCTTTAACTAAATAGTTAGTAGCTAATTATTACCTTTAGTAAGTATACCTCCTTTTGTTCTTTAAGTAAGGTAAAAAAAGTAAAAGTTACTTATATTACTTTAATTTACTTACTTTTTTTTATCCTTTAAATACTTATTAATAACTATACTATCCTCTTTATTTTTTTTTCTTTAAGTAAGGTATAGTTATTAGTAACTAATATAACTTTTACTTAACTTTACTATCCTAATTAATTTAAGAAGACTACTTATTATTTACCCTTAAGTAAGGTATATAACCTTAACTTCTTACTTTTCTTACTTTAAAAATCTTTAACTATAGTATCCTGCTTACTAAAAAGTAAGGTCTATATATATCTCCTCTTGTTCTTTAAGTAAGATCTAGCGTAAGGCCTCCCTAAAGCTATTTTTTTATGTTACTAAAGCGTAAGGCCTCTCTAAAGCTATTTACTACTATCTATTTATTTATTATTTTATCTTTTTATTTACCTTATCTCTTACTTATACCTCCTTATATTATATTATTTATTTACTTATCTTATTATTATTTATACTAATAGTAGTAATTCCTCTAATATATAGATTTACCTCTAACCCTATAGGTAAAAAGTAAGTGCTTATAATTAAGAGGTTAGTAAGGCTAATAGAAGGTAATAATAGTAAAAAAAAGACTAAGTAAAAAGTAAAGTAAACTATAGGCACTAGCTAAGGTAGAGGAGTATATCTATTTATAAGATATTAAGGATTTATATCTTATCTTAAAGCGTAGCTAGCCTTTTATTATTATATAACTATAGGGTATAACTAATTTAGCTAATATTCCTAACAGCCTTACTTAAGTTAAGTAATATAACGCCTTAAGCACTATTATTATACTCTAAATAATATAATATAGCTTTATATAGCTTTATAGTTAATAGCTATAGAGATATACTACTAAAGACTTTAAAGAATAGTTACTTAATACCTTTAAAGGTACTACTTATAAAACTATTATTAAATTTAAAGACTACTTAATACGTAGGGGTATATAGGTATTAATAGTAAAGTTACTAACTATTACTAAATAAATCTACTATACCCTTAAGGCTAATAATCTAAAGGTATAGACGCTTAAGGATATTAAAGAAAAAAAAAAAGGAGTAAGGATTTTTACTTAAAGATTAATAAACCTAACTTTATATAAGATATTATAGACCTACTACTAGAAATAATATTAATATAAGATTAACTAAGCCTTTCCTATATTATTACCCCTTTAGTATAAGTTACTTAAGTCTAAGAAGGTTAATAAAGGCCTATTAATCTAGCCTTATTATATAATAACCTAAATTTTATTTTTTTACTATTTAAGTAGGTAAGTAATACTTACTTTTACTTATTAGTTATACTAGTTACTACTACTTTACTTATAACTTACTAGCTTACTAACCTTATTAAATTATACCTTAATAAAATAAAGTATAGTAAAGAGGTATATAAGTTACTTAAATTAAAGCTTATAATCTTTTATAACTATTATATAAAGGCTAGGATTTAGTAAGAGCACTTTATAAGCGCCTTTTTTATTATACTTAAAGGTAAAGCTATAAAGTACTATACTAACTATCTTTATAACTAAACTAACTTTATTACTATAGTAATATAGATAAAGGGTAATTTTAAGAATAAAAAGACCTTTTAGGCCTGCCTTACTAAGCTATAAAGGACTAATTTAATAAGGACTATCTTAGATAATCTAGACAAAAGTAAGGCTAAATACCTAGAGTTACTTATTAAGAGAGTAACTACCTTTATAAGAATAGTTATAAGGATTAGTACCTTATCTAATATAGCCTTTTATAACTAATTACTTAACTTTTACTATAAGATAAAAGAATACTTTTTTACCTTTTTTAATTTATCTTTAATATTTACTAGTGTATATAGCTAGCTTTAATTAGTAATTAGTAATATAATATAATTTAAATAACCTATATATTAATACCTAACTAAAGAAGTAGATAATTAATACTAGACTAATTATACTTATAATAGCTAGTAAAGTTATTAGTAATTTAGCTAACGTAACTATAGCTATAGTAACTTTATACTATAGCGCCCTTTTAATAGTAATCTATAGTAATAAGCACCTTTTTTACCCTTATTATTATTTATAAAGAAGTACTATATATATAGTAAGCCTAACTATTAGTTAATAAGGCACTTAAAAGATAAAAAGTAATAAGCCTACTATAAGTATAAAGAGTAGTATCTAATAGACTTTTTACCTAAAGCCTTTAACTACTTTATAACTAACTTTAAGGGATATAAGCTATTTACTTTAGATAAGGAAAGTAACTATATAAAGAGTAATAAAAATAAAGAATTAGGCACTACGTTTTATATATTAATAACGTTCTTTAACTTATTTACTATTAATAGGCCTACTCTTTTTTTATTACTATATAACTAATTTATAACCTATTTTCTTATAAAAGATAACTCCTTATATAAGAATCTATATAATAATAAGCTACCTAATACAGACGTCTTTACTTTTAATAAGTAATATTTATTTATTTTATTCTATAGTATTATACCTAACTCTAGTGTAGCTAAATATTTAACAGCTAGATATAAGTAGTATTTTACTTTTTACTACTAAATAAAAAGAAATCTAGCTATAGATAAGTTACAGGCAGGTAAAGTAAAAATCTACTTTAGTAGTAGTAACTACTTTAAATTATAAGAGGTAATTAATATACTAACCCCCTTTAGTACGCTAACCTTCTATATAATACTATTAAACACCTTATTTCTACTTTACTTTATAGATATAGATTAGTATAGTATTAAATTTAATAACCTTACTAATAAGCTAATCTAAGGTAACACTATTATACCTACTATTTATAAATAAGGCTATATATAGATACTACTTAATTAATATAAGTAAAGTATTACTTACTACTATCTTATAGATATTAAGTTATAGTAAATTTATTATTACTTTAGCTACCTATTAGTTAAAAGGCTTTATTATATCCTTTAATAATTTAGTAATAAAGTTAAGATTATAGCCTTAGAGAAATTAACTAAGGTCTACTACTACTACTAGATAAATATAAAGGCGTCTAGTTACTTTAAATATACTTTATATAATAATAAATATAACTTTAATTATAAGATTATTATTAATATTATCTACCTTAATAGTAACTACCTAGCCTTATATATAGTTAATACTATAATATTTTTTTAAGCAGCCTGTTTACTTAAAAATATTACTATAGAGTATATATAAGAGGCACTTTAGATATACTAAATTAACGTCTACTTTAGCCTACTTAACTAGATTATTACTAATACTAGCCTAAACTTTTACACTAGTAAATTTAAGTAGTTAGTAAGGTTACTTTATATTAACATTAAAGAAATACTAATTAAAGCCTATAATAGTATTAGTAAAGTTAAAAAATACTATATACCTCTTTAATATACGTATAATATCCTTTATAGTAAGGGCTACGCACTTAAGGTTACTTTTTAGCTAGCTGTTAAAGTAATTAATAATATAGCTAGCCTAAATAGCCTAGTACTTATACTACTAGTCTTTAGTGCCTACCTATAAATCTCTAACTTATTACTACCTTTACTAACCTTACTTAAAAAGGCTAAAGTAGTAAGAAAAGTAATAGAGGCTATTTACTAGATTTATATAAAAAGGTAAGTTAATAAGGTAGTAACTATATATAATAGCCTAGATACTACTATAATAGTAGCTTTTCTACTTTAATCTATAGTCTGTATTTAGTATAAGAAAAAGGGCTAGTAAGGCCCCTTTTACCTTATTACTAGTAATAGGACTACTTATACTATTAACCTCCTTTAAGGCCTATAAACTTTTTATTTAATTATTATTAAACTATACCTTAAAGATACCTATAATAAGTAATAATAGCTACTCTTTAAGGTAAGTAAGTAAGGTAATAAGGAGAATAATAATAATAGTATAGCAGCCTTATTACCTACTAATATCTTTATGCCTACTAAAGAAATATATAATAGTATTACTATTACTATATACCTATAGCTAAAGTAAAAAGCTAGCTACCTATAGAGGTATATTAATTTCTTTAATAAAACTAGCTTTACTATTAGGCCTACTACCTTTTTTACTACTATAAGTATAGCATACGTCTTAATAAAGGAAGAAGCTAACTAACTGTTATTAATTAAACTATAGAAAAAGAGTATTATTACTACCCTAAGGAAGCCCTTTAAGTAAGTAACTACTACTAAGATTAAAAGGCTTATTACCTATAAAGTATTTTACTTTATTTAATATAATAAGAATAAGCACACTAAAGTATAAATATTTAAATTATAAATTATTAATAAGGTAAAAGGCTAAAATAAAAAACTATATAAGAAATCCTACTTAGTTATCTAAAGATATACTAATAATAATAAAAAAGTAATTCTTACTTAGTTACTTATAATTTAGTAAGCTAGCTAGCGCCTTATTTTTACTTTTACTTTATTTTTTATTTATAATAATAATAATTTCTTACTTTAGTTATATAATATTACCTAGGCGTATATATAGTTAACTACCTTATTAAATTATATAATTCTTATACGCCTTTTATTATAAATATAAGACCTTTATTTAAAGGGTATTATTATATAAGTAGTAAAGCTATTATATAGTATTATAGAGGTAGGTACTTACTAGTAAGTAATATATAGTTATTACTATAGAGAAAAGCTCTAGATAAAGACTTTAACCTTTAATTTATACCTACTAATTACTAATATAAAAAGCCTAGACTTTAGGATTATTAGTATATAGACTAATAATACTATTACTTTTTTAGATAAATCCTTTCTCTACCTATAAGGCTAATAAGCTTACTAAGGCTATATTTACTACTAAGGAGAAGTAAATCCTTACTATTAATAACCTACTTAC